>NC_133330.1:338314227-338391727 GCF_042186555.1 Aquarana catesbeiana | reverse complement strand
GCAGCTGTAGTTGTTTATAGTTTTAGTTTGTTTCACTGGATAGCGCAGCAATTTTTCATATATTACATAAGTATGACCCCTGCACTCTGGATATTACATACATAGGACCCAGCACTATGTACATAGGCCTATAATTTTAAAGCGGTTGTATAGTCTTTTTTTTTACTTTTACCTACAGGTAAGCCTATAATAAGGCTTACCTGTAGGTAAAAAAAATATCTCCTAAACCTTTACGGTTTAGGAGATATTCCCCTTGCTATGTGCCGCTGACTGCAACGGCGCATGCGCACAGGGGATTCTCGGCTGAAGCCCGGCAGCTGCCGGACCTTGCCGAGTAAGAAATCTCCCGCGCGCATGCGCGGGAGTGATGACATCGCGGCTCCAGCCACTCACAGCGCTGGAACCGCGATACCCGGAAGACACGCCGAGGCAACATAACAGCTCCCTCGGCGTGGACCAGGTAAGATACTGACGCCTCGTTCTAAGGTAAGTATTTCATAATGAGCTAGTAGGTGGTGCATACTAGCTCATTATGCCTTTTGCTTTACAGGGTTAAAAAAAAAAAAAAAATTGCGGGTATACAACCGCTTTAAGGCCCTCCTGCACAATTTAGCACAATTTTGTCCACACACATGTGCCATGATTAGCCCTGTCCACCCCCTACTCCACCCCACTTATCAGCAATTGCAGTTCTCAGGTGGCACCCCTTTATTTCAGTATCTGGTGCAGACACACAGACATGACAGAGCTACAGACTGCGGATAATTGTCAGTGTCTGGCCCCATAATCTCAGTGAGAATTCTCATATTCAATCATTTCCAATACAAAATGGACCACTAAAGACTCTTCCTTCGTTTAGGTGATAAAAAGTCCTCACTTATAAATGGCAATTGCACCAAAAATGCTTAAAAAACATTAGCCATCAAATTTACACATCAGAGATGCACTTTCTTTGGCTATATAAGCCGACACTTTTATATACACTATATAGCGTTCTCTATAAAACCAGAAATTGGATGTAATAAGGCCAGTTATGTGAGTCACTAGATTTCATTTCTGGACACTCAACTCCGTCCATGTCTTCATATTCTGGAGGAAAAAAGCCTTAAGTGGTGGAAGAACCTCATACTGCAATGTTTTCACAGCAGGCTCTCCTTTCTTAAAGCTATCCTCGGGCCTTCTCTTCAGTCTTGCACAGTTGTACCGTCTTCTCTCCTAGACTGAAATGGCTTACTCTGATTTCACTGCACACTGTGAGCTTTTCTCAATGTGCATTAGAAACTGCAGCTGATAGAGCCGGCTCTTCTGACAGTTATGAGCACCTAACAGTTTTAACTCCTTCTCATGCTGTACACAGTTAACAAAGTTTTGGCTCGAGTTGACTTTTAAGTTCTCATTATTCTCTGCCACACCAGCTGAAATTTCAAATAAGACTGACAGTGAGACTATCTACCGTGGTGGCTGGTTTGAGGGCAGGAAAATGGTGAGTGACACAACATAATATTACACAAAGCTAAGAACTTCCTTTCCACTCCCATGTGACAGCACGGAGAACATAAGTACAGTGCCGGGACAAGGTCATCTAGAGCCCAGGGCGAACATGCCAAATTGCACCCCCTCCCCCAAGATGTATTATGTGTCAGCCAAAATCCCCCCCCAAAAAAAAAAATCAAACACTAATATGCATGCTCACCCCCTAAACATAAATTCCCCCTCCTCCCAGTACGAATCCACAGCACAAATTCACCTCCCCCAATCCCCCATCATAGCACATATCCCCCCAAAAATTTCCCCTCCTAGCACAAATACCCTCCAATCATCCCTACTAGTACAAATCTCTCACCCTCCCTTTCCAAAAAAAATGTACCCTCCACCATATTACTTTTATAGCACAAACCCCCAAAATCCCCCCTACTAGCACAAATCCTCTTCCCCCATTCCCCCTTCCAACACAAATCCCCCCACATCACCACTCCCAGCACACCTCCCTAAATTTGCCCTCCTAGAACAATTCTTACCCTCTGCTGCCCCCCAAATTCCCCTTCTCAACACAAATCCCCTCCCCCCAATCTCCTTGTGGTGCCCCCCCCCCACCTCACATTATACCACAGTGCCCAGGGCTGCTGCCCCTCCTGCCCTCCCCTTGTCCCAGTCCTGTTTAAGTATCACAAAGCACCAGTGCTGTCATGTGGGAAGGAGGGGAGTGAACCATATGATCCCTGAACCGGACCACATACTTTGTTTGTGTGCCTACAAGCTCCACAGATGGAGATTTAGCCCTGCCATGAGCCCAGCTATCCAGGTGACTCCATTATGGCAATTTTCCCCAGTGTTTGTGCTCAACAGTTTGGGCCTACCCCCTCCTACCTCAGTATTGGCCAGTGAGGCCACTTATCATAGTTTTGAGCCAGCAGTGGGGTGTCGGAGGGGGCAGGGATTCCTCTCTTTGTCCCCACTGGCCAAATAGAGCAAAGAGAAGATATTGGCGGCTGCATGGTTCGCCATTACAGTGAATCTGTTGCTTTTCCCTGCATTACCCATTGTTTTATTTTTTCTGTGGAGAAAGAGAAAAGGACTAGGTTGCCACACCAAAGTATTGAGGCCCAAAGGAAAGTTCACCAATACAAAGTTTGGGTAGAGTTTGTATTAATACCCAATGTGTTACAGAGACTTAAAGGTGACCACCTTCATCAGGGCTTAAGAATCAATTAAAGATCTTCAACAGTGGGCTTAAAATCCTGACTCCGCCAGAATGCCGATTAGTAGCAATAATCCAATGTGTATTCAGTCCCATCGCATGAAGATCATTCTTCTCAAAAGCCTTCTTTTATTAGGGCTGGAAAATGGATAAAAGGTATTTGATAGTGGGCATAAAATCCCGACTCCAACCCGCTGATTAACAAAGTTGTGTGTTCAGTTTCATCCCATGAGGATCTTTCTTCTCAAAGGGCACCTTTTCATCAGGACTGAGAATGGATGAATGGTCTTCGATAGTGGACTTAATATCCTGGCAACCCACTCTTTATTAAGATTAATCTGGTGAGTGCTCATTTTCATCCCAGGAGGATCTTTCTTCTTAAAAGCCCTCCTTTATCAGGGCTGGAGAATGGATGAAAGCCCTTCGACAGTGGACATAAAATCCTACCAGCCTACCTATTATTAACATTAATCTGTTTTACATATTTAGTTTCAGCCCATAAGGATCCTTCTTCTCAAAGGGTCCCTTTCATCAGGGCTGAAGAATGGAAAAAAGGCCCTCGATAGTGGATTTAAAATCCTTACTCTGCCAGACCACCCATTTTTAAAGTGCATAGGGTGTGCATTGTGTTCCATCCAATGAGGATCTCTCTTTGATAGTGGACTTAAAATCTTGCCAGCCTGCCCATTATTAGGATTATGTGTGTGTTAATTTTCATCCCATGAGAAACTTTCTTCTTAAAGGGCCATTTATTCGGGGCTGAAGAATGGATGGAAGGTCTTCAATTATGGAGTTAAGGTCCTGCCAGCCCACTTATTTTTAAGATTCATCTGGTGTGTATTCATTTTCATCCAATAAGGATCTTTATTCTTAAAGAACTCCCTTCATCAGGTCTGCAGAATGGATGAAAGACCCTCCACAGTGAACTTAAAACCCTGATTTTGCCAGCCCATCCCTTTAAAAAGTGTCAGGACTGGGCTCAGCCCTTCCTTCTCTGAGCTGGCTGCTCAGCTGTTGGCTAATTGCCAGCTCCTATCTCTCCACAGTGACTAATCTGTTGATGATATCCTGCTCATTAGTCCGGCCTACTTTTAAGCCTTCCAGTCCAGATGATCTCTGCCTTCGTCTTGGTCGCATCTCTAGAGACGCTCTCCTGTGTTCCTGTTATAGACTTGCTTGGCTGACTTTCCTTCTGGCTCCAGATCCTGCTTGCTGTTCTACTATGGTGTTCTCTGGCTCCCTGACGTTTTGGCTTGTCTGACTATGCGTTCCTGTTCCTGAACTCTGGCTATGTTTTGACTACGTTTACTCTGTTTACCTTTTTTAATTATTATTAAACAAGTGTGATTTAACTGTACTTGTGTCTCAGTCTGATTTATGGTTTATGATATAAAGTTAATCTGGTGTGTATTCAGTGCCATCCCATGAGGATCTTCCTTCTCAAAGGGCCCCACTTCATCTGGGCTGGAGAATGGACAAAAGGTCTTCAATAGTGGATTTCAAAATCCTGGCAGCCCACTATATTATTATCCATTTTTAAAGTTAATCTGGTGTTTATTCAGTTCCATCTCATGTGGGTCTTTCTTCTCAATGGGCCCCTGTTCTTTAGGACAAGAGAATAAATGAAAGAATTTTGATAGTGAAAAAAAAATTCTACTGGCCTGCCCATTATTAACATTAATCTGGTGTACTTATTTAGTTTCAGCCCATGAGGATCCTTCTTCTCAAAGGACCCCCTTCATTAGGGCTAAAGAATAAATGAAAGGCACTCCGTAGTGGACTTAAAATCCTTAATCTGCCAGCCCGCCCATTTTTAAAGTTAATCTGGTGTGTATTCAGTTCCATCCCATGAGGATATTTCTTCTCAAAGAGTCCCTATTTATCAGGGCTGGAGAATGGATGAAGAGTTAAAATCTTAACAGCCTGCCCATTACTAGGGTTAATCTGGTGCGTGGTAATTTTCACCCCAAGAGAATCTTTCTTTTCAAAGGGCCCGCTTATTCAGGGCTTAAGAATGGATGAAAGGTCTTCAATAATGGAGTTAAAACCCTGCCAGCCCACCAATTATTAGATTAATCTGGTGCATATTTACTTTCATCGCCTAAGGACCTTTCTTCTTCAAAGAGCCTAGGTGAATGACATGTACTGTGCCTGCTGGGCCTCCTGGGATATACACGTCTCATATCTCAGGAGGCTTTAGGCTCGGTTCACACTGGGACGACTTGGGATCCGACTTGTACGCCCTCAAGTCGCCCCAAGTCGCCCCAGAAAGAGATTCAATGGGAGTCAATGGGAGCGTCTTAATAGACACTACTGAAGTCGCTCTGACTTCAGAGCGTACTCCCTGTACTACTTGGATCCGACTTGGTAGGCGACCTGTACCATAGAAATCAATGGAAGTCGCCTCCAAGTCGGATCTCTCTCTTAAGTCAAGCGACTTTGCAGGCAAAAACTTTCGTTTGCCCAGGCAAACCCCTCCCTCCCAGAGAGCTGATTGTTCTGTGATTGGCCATAGCCGAAGTCGCCTGTCATGGAGGCGACTTGAAGTCGCGTTGTAGTTTGCTAAAGTCTCGCTGAAGTCGCGCTGAAGTCGCGTTGAAGCCGCGTTGAAGTCGCCGTGCAAAGTCGCGCTGAAGTCGTGTTGCCCCTGTGTGAATCGAGCCTTAGACCCCATTCACACAGGGACGACTTGTCAGGCGACCTAGTCGCCTGACAAGTCGCCTCCCGTTCTGTACTATGGAGCCGTTCTAAGGGGAGCGACGCAAGTCGCTCCGACTTAGAAAAAGGTTCCTGTACGACTTTGGGGGCGACTTGGGGCGACTTGCATAGACTTCTATGCAGAAGTCGTTTTGCAAGTCGCCCGGGCATTCGTTTGCAGGTCGCCTCGCTGAGGCGACCTGCAAGTCGTGTTGCCCCTGTGTGAATGGGGTCTTAGTGTTTCATTCACAGAAGAGGATGGGGCGGGCCTAGTAGTGCATCATCGGGAGGCTGGCCCACTGAACCCAGAAGAGCTGTTGGTCTTCCTAATGACGTCAGACACAAACACGGAAAGACCCGAGCGATGGCTGCTGAGAATAGGATCTCAGCAGGACAACACTGGATCCTCTGGGTGAGTGAGTATCTCAGCGTCGCAGAACCCACCACAAGGTAAGCTGGGGTTAAAAAAAAAAAAAAAAAAAGAAGAGGGGATGGGAAGATAAAGATCCGCCTTATTCTGGTGTGTATTTAGTTCCATCCCATGAGGATTTTTCTTCTAAAAGGGCCCCCTTCATCAGGATTGGAAAATGAATGAAAGGATTTCGATAATGGACTTTATATGTGTGATTCACAGTATTATGACAGACAGCCATCAGGCACGCTTATAAGCGGCTGATGTTTTTTTTCCCATCTGTCATCGAACTTCTCTAACAACATACTTCTGGATTTCATTGTAGCAAATATAACTCTGAGCATGTTAACGAAATCAGCTCCACTTCCTCTGAAGCCAAACACTCATCTGACATCTCACTTAGACATAAAAATAGGCTCAGCTCTCAGTGTTCACGGCAGGTGCTCTTTAATGAGGCTATACCCGACCCTATCCTCATAATTAGGCATCATTGTCTGCTGTTTCCTTTTCTCAAAATTTTGGAAAGGAGCCACGAACAGGAAAAGCCAGCCAGAAAAAGAACAGAGGAACCTCAGTCAGATCTCGGAGGTTCACGTTGGTCATCGGAGACCCAATTTGTTCTGCATCTCCATATTGTAACAGGAAGACGAAAGCCAATTAATAGTAGCTCCTGTATGCAAACGAGGTACCTGGCAGGAAGCTGATGGGTTAAGTGGTAGGTGGGTGCTATGTACTCTCAGCTGGTCCCCGGAGAACACCGCTTCCCTCATTTGCAGAAACAGAGCAGCTATTCCCAGCTGCCTGTGAGGATACCTAACAATTAAACAGAAAATGTATCTCGCTTGAGCACAGCTTGAGGTGTGGGGGAAACAGATGAGCTGTTTGTTATAGTCTGTATGATAAAGCTTTGATAACTGGCACTGGCTCTGTGGGGGAAAAGCTGCTCTAGACAACTTTTGCGCTTAGAGGAGCGAAGGGCCTTTTCTCTGCGGCTGACGAGCAATTGTATGCTCTAGACAGGCTGTGTCTGTGTGTGTGTGTGTTTGCATGAGCTTGGAGGAAAATTAATGGAAGCCAGTAGGCCAAGCTTATTATGCCATATGCATATGTCTCCAAACTGTAGCAACGGTATATCGCTTACTAGCAAAGCGAACCACTCATGAGTGAAAGCAGTTGTGTAAATGTCTAATAAGAGAAAACAACGCATAGGACACCACATTTGTGTACCTGTTGTCAGAAATAAGAAGCAATACTGTCCATTTGGGCCTACAATTAAAGGGAAATCATAAAGTTCTTGTTTTATTTTAGATGCGCACCCATAGGTGATCACGTTAAAAGGTCAGTGCGCCATAAGGCCCCTTTCCCATAGATAATGCTGTGGGGCAAAATCTGTTGAGGTGCATTTTTAACCCACCTGTCAAAACCAGGCAATGGCCACCAGTCAGCCCCTTTCACATTACCACAACACCACATTTAGAATAGGGATATGACTGCCTTTGGCAGGGACCCTATGAATGCACCTATTGTAAAGAACAGGAAAAGTCATACTAATGGTATAAGTCCAAGCATATCTTTTATTTAGAATGTCCAAAAACAAAAAAAAGAGAAAACATTTGGGGGTTCTGAAAGACTCCATTCATCAGGGTTTAAAGCCCATGTCTGGGGAAATTTGTTCCCACCATCCTTTTGCCTATTCACTGTGGGTTTTTTTTTATCGCCCTCTACCAAGGCTTTTTAGCAACCTGAATCTGACCTCACATGATCCTCCAAAGGGACTTTTCAGAAGAGTGAAGATACCAGAGCAGTTTGGGCCTGCCTGCAGTTTGGGATGGAGGAACTTGACCAGCCTGCAGTCCTGACCTCAACCTGCTAGAACGCCTTTGGGGTGAATTAGAGCGGAGACTACGAGCCAGGCATTTTCGTCCAACATCAGTGCCTGACCTCACAAATGCGCTTCTGGAAGAGTGGTCAAACATTCCCATAGACACCCTCTTAAACCTTGTGGACAGCCTTCCCAGAAGAGCTGAAGCTGTTATAGCTGCAAAGGGTGGGCCAACCCAATATAGAACCCTACGGACTAAGACTGGGATGCCATCAAAGTTCATGTGCGTGTAAAGTAAATGACAATATAGTGTATGTACTCCCACACTTTCATTGTATCAGTACAAACTTATATTTACTGTTGGCATGGAGAGTTTAGTGTCAATAAGGATGAGAACCACTGCTCTAGAAAGCACACTCCTATAGTTTACCTCCAGAGCAAGGCATACAGTGACCCAACAAGGGATCTTTATCCTTAAAGTACATCACCCAATATTTTCCCATTGCACTCGTTTCTGGACATGGTCCAGGGTAAGAGGGTGCTGTAGCAACTGCCAACAGGCTGGCTGGTGACTAATATGGACGCGTGTCTCTAGTACACCATGGATCTGCTGTGACATTACCTTCTTCTTCTTCATCTTTCTGATGTTATATAGTTACACAGTAGGTGAGGTTGAAAAAAGACACAAGTTCATCACGTCCAACCTATGTCAATAAAACATTTGGACATTTGGATTATTGATTACAGATCCAAGATCTACTGACAGCATATGTTCTTATCCATATGTTCTTATCCATATGTTCTTTTCCACATGCCTTTAGCGACCAGTCAGAGTCTCACTTTCATCCTGACGATATTAGAAAATAAAAGAGACATGATCTGATTGGTTGCTACATGCATCGCTATTTTTATTTAAAAAAAAGCTAAATATAGTTCTAACGGTCGATTTTTGTTAGGACCCGAAGTCCCACACACATAAAATCACACAGCAGAGAACGTACATGTTTAGTAACATAGTTTTTCTGTTTGTTGTGATGAATAATTTGTTCCTGGAAGCCAACACGGGTTATATATGCACACAATAGCATCTAATTGCTAATTATTTCCATAGAAGTGGCAAGTTTTTAGGTCACAATGGTGAAGTTTTTAACTCACAGCTTTCCTTGTCATCTTAATTATGGCATGTTTTTATTGCTACCTTTAAAGTGAAAATGCAGTTATATTAAGATCATATATATATATATATATATATATATATATATATATATATATATATATATATATATATACATATATATACAGTAAAACCTTGGATTGCGAGCATAATTCGTTCCAGAAAAATGCTTGTAATCCAAAGCACTTGTATATCAAAGCAAATTTCCCCATAAGAGATATGGAAAATCAAATGATTAGTTCCACGACCATTTATTCATAGGTCCTTCAGTTTATAGTTCATATAAAAAGATTATAGCAATGTGATAGGTTGTGTAACCATAAAATGTCCATCTACAAATGGAAGCCTCCACAAGGTGATTAGAAGCAAAATCCAGCAGGAGCTCCAGAGTATAAAAGAAAAGAGAGGTGCCTCTAATGCCGCGTACACACGGTCGGACTTTTCAGCTACAAAAGTCCGACAGCCTGTCCGACAGACTTTCGACGGACTTGCGGCGGACTTTCGACGGACTTGCGGCGGACTTTCTAACGAACAGACTTGCCTACACACGATCACACAAAAGTCCGTCGAATTCTTACGTGATGACGTACACCGGACTAAAATAAGGAAGTTGATAGCCAGTAGCCAATAGCTGCCCTAGCGTGGGTTTTTGTCCGTCGGACTAGCATACAGACGAGCGGATTTTTCGAAAGATTTGAAGCATGTTTCAAATCTAAAGTCCGTCGGATTTGAGGCTGAAAAAGTCAGTTGAAAGTCCGGAGAAGCCCACACACGATCGGATTTCCAGCCAGCTTTAGTCCGTCAGCGTCCGTTGGACTTTTGTAGCTGAAAAGTCCGACCGTGTGTACGCCCCATAAGTGTAGCAATATGTTGCTAAATGTTGTACCTTAATTAAATGTAACCATATTGCTACACTTAGAGGCGCCTCTCTTCTCTTTTATACTCAGTTGTGACATGACACTACTTGTATATCAAGACATCGCTTGTATATCAAGTCAAAATTTATTTAAAAATGTAGCTTGTCTTGCAAAACGCTCTCAAACCAAGGTTTTACTGTATATATAGATATAGATATATATATCTATATCTATATATAGATATAGATATATATATCTATAGATATATATTTCAAGAATGTTAGCATTTCCTTGCATATCTTTATCTGCCTTTGGTAATGTACATCATATTAAAATAATGAGATAAAATGTTTTTTTTTTTTTTTTTTTTACGTTTTGGATGGAGTAGGAAACAGTTAGATCTCTTCTCAGGTTTCTATGCTGACCCCACTGGGGAAATTCACCCTCTCTATTTGTCCTTGTGACCATTATCAGTAAAGTGATAGGAATCCAAAAAGAGTTATGCCGCGTAGACACGAGTGGAATGTCCGTCAGAAAAAGTCCGATGGGAGCTTTTCATCATATTTTCCGACCGTGTGTATGCCCCATCGGACTTTTTCCGTCGAAAATTCTGACGAACTTAGATAGTGAACGTGTTCTAAATTTTTATCGACGGAACTAATTACTATCGGGAAACCCGCTCGTCTGTATGCTGTTCTGACATACCAAAAACAACGCATGCTCAGAAGCAAGTACGAGACGGAAACGCTCGGTCTGGTAAAACTAGCGTTCGGAATGGAGGTAGCACATTCCTCACGCTGCAAAATCTGTGGTCGTATTCTTTTGTGCTTTATAATGCTAGAAGAATGAAGTTGTTTTGCTCCTGATATTCACACAGAGTTCTCACAAACTTATTTCTTTATTATTTCTCGTGATCTCATGAATAATCTTTTATTATTTTAAAGCCAGATCTCCAGAATAATGTTTTGAAATATTTTTTATAGTCATTTTTTTTAGAATTTTTTATTTCATTAAGATCTCATTTATTTTGGATTATTGCAAAATTATTTTCTACTGATCTCCATAATATCTTTTTTTTTCTTGGTGTGTCAAGTTACCACAATAACATTATTATCTTGTATTTTATAACCTCAAGGAGGTTGGTTGGTGCCCCTTGTTAATTTGACATTGTATTTTTGAAATGTACCTGCATACTCACAAACAATCTGTCCTATTTTTATAAAAACACATAGGCAAGTATTTTCAGAAAATAAACTATCCATTTATTCTGGGTAACAAAATAAAGAGGAAGGCAACGCTGGAGAACCTTTTGGAGTTTGCAAAGCCTTTTGGCCCCAGGGCACACATCAAGTCTGTTGAAACAAAAATTGTTATCTTGAGGAGTCCATATAATTTTGAGCCCAATCTGGTCCAGGACTCCCAGAGATCAGGACCAGCAGCAGATGACATATATGTCCCCAGGCTGTGGTACTACACCAGCCTGCGTCTTGTGTCAGACTAGACTGAACCCAGGCTGTCACTTTCTTCTCTTCCCTGCAGCCTTCCTTGCAGCCTTCCTTGGAGGCTGTGGCTCTGGTGGTGGACTTGTGGCAGGAGGAGGAGGATGGGTGAGATCATATATAAGGCTGTTCTCTGTCAGCTGGCCCCTCAACCCCTTCTGAAGGGCCTCAAAAATAATTGCCTCACAGAGGAAGCATTGGCCCTCCTCCAATTTCAACAATCTTGTGGCTAGATAGCAGCCATAGGCCTCTTCAGCGTCGGGTTGGCTTCTGAGGACATCACTCGCTTCCCTAATGAGGCCCAGTGCTGCCTCCTCCGTCCTCGTCCCCTTCCTGGGCCTTTTTGTTTGAAGGCAGAGGGGAGGCACCTGGGATTGGGTGAGGATCCTACTGGGGCCAGCCACCTCCTGGCTGACACTGGGCCCACCCACCTCCTGGCTGTCATTAAGCATGGCCACCTCCTGGATGACACTGGGCATGGCCTCCTCCTGGCTGTCACTGGGCATGGCCTCCTCCGGGCTGCCACTTTCCAGACCCTCCTCCTGGCTGAGTCATCCTGTGTATAAAAATGGGACATAGTTTGAGTTTTTGCTTCATCAGTCACAAAACTTTTGCACATAACATTGCAAGCAGATTAGACACAAACATTCTTGGCCAACATCAGTATAACATTTATTTTAAGGAGTATTTAAAGCCAAAAATATAAGGCCCACTTATCAGATTCCTCCCCCCCTCTGATGGCCCATTGTAAAAATTTTAGGGGGGTTCAAGCTGAGTTTGGGACCCCCCCAAAAAAAGCCTGGCACTCTGCATGAATTTAAGGACAACAATAACATTTGGACACATTTAAGGGGGTGTTTGGGGTAAAGCACTACAATGGAGCTGACAAAATACATTGTTAAGTGACTAGGCTAGGTGTGTATGGGCCCAGGATGGCATGCTGGGGAGGTTAGTGAAGGAAAATATGCATGAAGGACAAAAAAGGAGCATTCTAACTGATTACAGCATGCATGAGAACAAAGGGGACATTCACAGCATATTACAATCATGGTAATTATGGAATGAGGAAAAAAATAGAAAATATCAGCAAACATTAAATACAATAAAATGTGATGTTAAAGGAGAAAACTTACCCTAATATAATCCTTCTTCAGGACTTTAATAATAGCAGAACAGGTCTCTGGGATAATGATCCCCAGAGCCTGGGGGGGGGGTGCCTGTCGAGAACTTGAGGTCCTGTAGATTTCTCCCAGTCGCAAAGTACCGCAACGTGGAGACTAGCCTCTGCTCCGGAGTGATGGCTTGCCTCATGCAGGTATCCTGCCTGCTGATGTAAGGGGTCAGCAAAGCCAACAGACGGTGAAAAATGGGGTCTGTCATCCTGAGAAAGTTCCTGAGATCATCAGGATTATTCTCCTGGATCTCACGAAGCAAAGGCATATGAGAGAATTGGTCACGCTGGAGTAACCAACTCTTGGTCCATGAACTCCTCCCCACCCTGTTCATGGACTGGGCTTGGGTCAAAGAATGAACCCCAACACCAAGCCCCCGCACAGCACGAACTCTACGACAAATACGTACCTGCAACATGGCTTCAAAGCGGTCGGCTGGTTAGAACGAACTAACAGAACGCACTGAAGAACAGCAAGGCCTGTGAAGAGCGATCAGAAACGAGCAGACAAGAACACACTGAAAAGACAGATACGAACTGACTACATGCTCTGAAAAGCAGATACAAACCCACAAGCACAAACTGAAGAGCAGTAACGGACTGAAAAGCACAAAGCTGAAAAGCGTGAATCGTCTCTCACCAAACGAGATAAACATGAGATTAGCAAAAGGAGCCCAAAGGGTGGCGCACTCCCTATTGCATTTCCTTTTTCTAGTCCCGTCGTACGTGCTGTACGTCACCGCGTGTTCTAGACGGACTTTGGTCGGACTTTTGTTTGACCGTGTGTAGGCAAGACCGCTTGAGCGGAATTCCGTCGGAGAAACCTTCGGAGTTTATTCCCATGGCAAAACCGGTTGTGTGTATGCGGCATTAGAGCTAGAAATAGGATTATCAGGATTAGAATTAAGATTGGTATTAGGGTAAGAGTTAGCATTTGGATTATAATGAGAGTTACGGTTAGCATTAACATTAAAATAAGAATTAGAGTTAGAGTTCATATTAGTAGGGATATAGTTATAATTAGGGTAAGGGTTAGCAGGGTTATAGTTATAATTAGGGTTAGTATTAGAGTTAGAGTTAGCATAAGGGTTATAGTTATAATTAGGGTCAGATTATAGTTGGAGTATAGTTGGAGCAATAGTATTACAGTTAGAATTAGAGTTAGCATAATGGATGGAGTTATAATTAGTGTTATGCCCCGTACACACGGTTGGAATTTCCGACAACAAATGTTCGATGTGAGCTCTTTGTCGGAAATTCCGACCCTGTGTAGGCTCCATTGGACATTTGTTGTCGGAATTTCCGACAGCAAAATCCGTTGTCGGAAATTCCGATCGTGTGTGCACAATTCCAACACACAAAGTTCCACGCATGCTCAGAATCAAGCAGAAGAGCCACACTGGCTATTGAACTTCATTTTTCTCGGCTCGTCGTAGTCTTGTACGTCACCGCGTTCTTGACGTTCGGAATTTCCGACAACATTTGTGCGACCGTGTGTATGCAAGACAAGTTTAAGCCAACATCTGTCGTAAATAAATCCAGGATTTTGTTGTCGGAATGTCCGATCGTGTGTACGCGGCATTAGAGTTAACCTTCTTATTGCTAACATGGCTAAACACAATTGTGTTTCTTTTTTTTCAAGCAAATTTTGCTTTAGAAATTAGATTTTTTTTTTTTTTTTTTGCTAAGATGTTGTTGAAGGCAAAATCAATTTTGCAATGATGTCACCCTACTTATCCATACCCATATGCAGCATCCCTGACAACTATCCAAGCAGAGATAAAATGCTCATTGCAGTAAACCTAAGGACATGGCTGGGGATGCCTACAAGCCATTCTCAAGCTCTGCGCAAGAGCTGTAACTCAATGACATGAGCATGATGATGAACGTGATGGAAAATTCAATCTATGGACAGACTACATGGTTGCAAGGAATATAAGGAATATAATATTTACATTTTTGATGGTTCTATAAAATGATAGCAGGTGCAGATTGAAGGAGAAAAGTAATTTTAGTAGCAATAATGTAAGTGTCAGTGCTGGCTTGATTACAGTAACCTCTCCACGGCCCTCATTATTAGTGAAAAGTGTTGGAAATGCCGCAGTTTTCACATTCTTGTATTGTGTTGTTCATATAGGTTGTTTTAGCCTGTGTAATTTTTTTTCATACTGTTTTCACCTTTTTTTTACAATCTCAGTGCTGGTGATTTCCTCCAGCTTCTTTCAGTCGTTTCTTGTGCATGTCATTGCTTTGGATTGACTTCTTGATAGTGACAATGGTGGACCGTTCCTACACAATGGGGGGGGGGTTTACTAAAACTGTAGAGTGCAAAATCTGCAGCTCTCCATAGAAACCAATGAGCTTCCAGGTTTTATTGTCAAAGCTTAATTGAACAAAACTGAAGTTAGAAGCTGTATATTAATCCCACAGCGCTGTCACTAGAAGGTATTTAAATATGTATGTATGAACTGCTGCTGTTCAACTGGTACCTGAATGGATGGTCCTTATATTACAATCCTACATTAATTACAGCGCTGTCCTAGAATCCTGCCAAAAACGTAAAAAAAATTATTTTTTTTTTGTTTGTGCAAAGTGCTTAGTTTACCAACTATAACCTGCGGTGCATGGTATGTAACATCAAATAATCAGATTTTTACAGTCAAAAGGAATGTCCATGCATAAAGTCATCCTCATGCAACAACAAAGTCCATCAATCAATGTATACTAATGTAGCAAGGTCCCAGGCCTCCTTCAGTCTAATGAGAACCTCCAGGGCCAAAGACAACTGACATCCTTCAGTCTAATGAGAACCTCCAGGGCCAAAGACGGCTGACATCCTTCTGTATGTGGTGGGTTGTGAGGCATGGTGGGTGCAGAGTAATTAAAGTTATTTTACGCCAGACACTTCTTGAATGCAAAAGAAAGTTTATTTCTCTTAACAAACTTTTTTGGGGGAGAGGGGGTTAGGGCCAGGACACCCTTAAGTAGTTGCAAGATTAATTGGCAGACTCCGAGACTTCAACAGGAGGACAGCCATGCAGGGAAAGGCATCCATTAAGAGGCCACATCTACACGTGCAGGAATGCTGTCTCCTATGGCAACAGTCTTTAAAAGTTCCTAACACAAAGCGTAACAGTTCTTTCACCTTCCCTACAATCGCTCCTTGTCTCTCACTAGACCCACTGATTCACTGCCACTGAATCCCTTGAGCTCCTCCAATCTTCACGGTGGTATCTTCCTCAAACGTCACCCCCGCCTCTCTGCTGGGTCCCTAGCTTGGCACTCAAGATACCTCTCAAGCTTCACCCCCGCTGGCCCGCTCGGTCCCTGGCTTGACACACAAGGCTGCTCTGCAAGCGTCACCTCCGTTGGCTGGGTCCCTGTCTTGACACCTGCTGAAGTTTCCTGATTCTCCACCATGCCCGGCTGGTGAGAATGCTGCTCCGGTATTCGCTTCAGTTACTCACTGTGGTCCCTGGTAACAAATGGGCTGCTCTACACGCAATGTGTAGGATTGCATGCAATATTGCATCTATATGGTGTGAACCTAGCCTTGGGCTTCCAAAAGGATAGTTGATAGGAGCTTCCTAACACTCAGGAGCCATTTAAACCTCACAGGGATAAGCCAATATGGTCTAAATACTACACTGATGTCAAATTGGGAGCAGCAGCTGTGCCCCAATCGACATGAATGGGACTGCCTACACAGGGATGCATGGAGCACCTGTGCATCCTGTACAAGCAAACACAGCCCTCGCAAGGCCTTAATAAAAATTGCAGTTTTCATAGCTTTTGAAATTACATCAAGATGCTTATATGAGATTTCCATAATTGGGTTTTGCTTTTTTTTTTTTAAATTCTTGTTGACGTCAATGAAATGTCGGTGTGGATGTTGTGAGGGTGCTGGTGAAGGGATTACAATTTCTGAAGAAAACGTATTTGTTTGAATCCCGCCAGAACCCTCTATGTGATTGATTGTTACAATCGAATTGTTGGACTGTTTTATTGTGATATTTGATTGCTACAAAATTATACTACTGCGGAGCACCGGAGTTTCTTTGTATAGATTACAAGGACATTTTCTTACCCACTGTTTGACATAGCAGCTCGCAGGATTAGTTCATCATTACAAGTTATCTGTTTTATTGAGCGCAGTAATGTTTTAGTTAAAACTATATCATCATCCCTTCAAAGATGTTTTAAATGTGGATGCAGGGAGTCGGGTACCCTCCAGGTTTTATTGTAAAAGAGTGGGTCGAAGAATTAGGCAGATAGACATTTGAATATAGGCCAAACTGGGTTTATTAGCTTGGGCACTGCCTGAGCAACAGATAGTGTTCCTAGCACCCCGTGCTTCCTAGTGTCCCTGACTTTCCAAGAGGATTCCTAGTGATCTCCATTGTCTCCTAGTGTCCTTGGCTTTCCAAGAAGATTCCTAGTCATCCGAAGTGTTTCCTAGTGTCCATGCCTTTCCAAGAAGATGCCAAGTGATCTCCAAAGTATCCTAGTGTCCATGGCTTTCCAAGAAGATTCCTAGTGACCCCCAGTATCTCCTAGTGTCCTTGGCTTCTTGAGAAGATTCCTAGTGACCCCCCAGTGTTTCCTAGTGTTATTGGCTTTCCAAAAAGAGTACAAGTGATACCCCATGTATTCTAGGGTCCTTGGCTTGCCAAGAAGATTCCTAGTGACCCCCAATGTTTCCTAGTGTCCCTGGCTTTGCATGAAGATTACAAGTGGTCCCAGTGTATCCTAGTGTACTTGGCTCTCTGAGAAGATCCTGATTGACCCGCCAGTTCTTTCTAGTGTCCCTGGCTTTCTGAGCAGATTGTGAATAACTTCCAGTGCTTCATAGGTTCCTACCTATCGTTTGACATAACAACTCGCAGGATTAGGTCATCATTACATATTTTCTGTTTTACTGAGCGCAGTAATGTATAGTTATAATTATATCATCATCCTTTTAAATATGCTTTAAATGTGGATTCAGGGAGTCAGGTACCCTCCAGGTTTTATTGTAAAAAAGAATTAGGCAGATAGACATTTGAATATAGGCCAAAATGGGTTCATTCCCTCAGGCATTGCCTGAGTAACAGTTTTGCCGAGTGCACACGATCAGAAATTCGACCAGCAAAAGACAGATGAAAGCTTTTGGGCGGAAAATGCGACCGTGTGTATGCTCCATCGGACTTTTGCTGGCTGAATTTCCGCCAGCAAAAGATTAAGAGCAGGTTCTCTATTTTTCCGACGGGTTTCTATTGGAAATTCCGTTCGTGTGTATGCGATTCCGAAGCGCAAAAAACCACGCATGTGCAAAATCAAGTACGAGACGGAGCCGCTCAGTCTGGTAAAGCGACCGTTCGTAATGGAGATGTGGAGATGGCACATTCATCACTGCAAATTTTTAAATCTTTCAGCGCATTCTCTTCTTCTTTATAATGCTAGAAGAATGAAGTTGTTTTGCTGCGCATATTCACACAGACTTCTCACAAACTTATTTCTTTATTTTTTCTCGTGATCTTTTTTGTTTTTAAAGCCAGATCTCCATAATAATGTTTTTAATTTTTTTTTATTGTAATTTTTTTTTTAATCAAGATCTCCTGTTTTTTTTAAAATTATTTTATAGTCATCTCCATATTTTTTTTTTTGTATGTCACGTTTCCACAACACCATTATTATCTTGTAATTGTAAACCTCAAGGAGGTTGCTTGGTGTTGGTGTCCCTTGTTAATTTGACATTGTATTTTTGAAATGTACCTACCCACTCACAAAAAAAACTGTCCTATTTGAAGAAAAACACATCGGCAAGTATTTTCATAACCAAAAATCTCCATTTATTCTGGCTCATAATAACAAAATAAAGAGGGAAGGCAAAGCTGGAGAAACAGCTGGAATTTGCAAAGCCTTTGGCCCCCAGGGCAGACATCAACTCTGTGGATAAAAAAATTGGTAGCTTGAGAAGTCCATATAGAAGGGAGCACAATCTGGTCCAGGACTCCCAGAGATCAGGAACAGCAGCAGATGATATATATGTCCCCAGGCTGTGGTACTACAAAAGGCTGCCTCTTCTGTCAGACCAGACTGAACCCAGGCAATCACTTTCTTGTGTTCCGTGCAACCTTCCCTCCACGCTTCCCTGCAGCCTTCCTTGAAGGCTGTGGCTCTGGAGGTGGACTTGTGGCAGGAGGAGGAGGAGGATGGGCATACATAAGTGGACGTCATCCGTCATTTTGCCACTCAACCCCTTATGGATGGCCTTAAAAAATTATTTTCTCGCATTTGCGGCGTTGGCCCTCCTCCATTTGCTGCAAATTTGAGGCTATATAGATGCCATAGGCCTCTACAGCATTGAGGGGGGCTTTCAGGGCCGCATTAGCCTCCTTAATGAGGGCAAGTGCTGCCTCATCCACGTTCCTCCCCTTCCTGGGCCTTTTGGGTGGAAGGCAGAGGGGAGGGACCTGGGATTGGGTGAGGCTGGGCCCTGCCAGCTCCTGGCTGACACTTACCCCCGCCTCCTCCTGGCTGACATTTACCCCCGCCTCCTCCTGTGTGTCACAATTCAGAGCCTCATCCTGGCTGAGGTCTTCCTGTGTATGAAAAAGGGACATAGTTTTAGTTTTTGGTTCATCAATCACATACAATTTTCAGCTGACTGTTGCAAATTGAATGTTAATAAATAAAAAAGACTATCATTCTGAGCCCAGCATTTTTCATTCTTATCACAATCATTTTTGGCCCCTACTGTCTATTGATATGTAAAACACTCTTTGTTAAATCATTCATTTGTTAGCAATAATAACATCCAGTTAACAACAATCATTTTCCCACAAAAAATATGTTTAAAAATACTATACCTGGCTCCATCTGGGCTCCTCAATTTCTTCCTGGATGGAAGGCCCAGGTTGGTCCTCGGAAGCCTCAGCTGGGGTTGAGGGAGGGTTGAGGGAAGGCTGGATGGAAGGGAGGCCGGAAGAGTCGAAAGTGATTCCCTGGCTTCAATCTCGTATTCTAGAAAACGCATCCTGTTGTAGTACCACTGACTGGGTACATGCACGTCTTCTGCTGTTGCTCCAGATCTCAGGGACTTCTGGACCTTCTGAAGCTCCTTCATATGCGTGCTTCTCAAGCTACCAATTTTCTTATCCACAAACTCGATGTCTGCGTCGGGGACCCGAGTCTTCACAAATTCCACCAGTTTCTCCAGCGATGCCTTCCTTGCTGGTTTGTTGCGATATAAGGGGTTTTTCACCTCCCACAAATTGCGCAAATCCCTGTATCTGTCTATGAATTCGCCAAAGATTCTGGGTCTTTAAATTTTTTCATTTTTGCTGCAAGACCAAACAAAAGACAAAAACACTAATATCAGGCTAAACTCTCCTAATCTTATCCCAATATAGGCCTCAATCTAGAATCAGTATAGGCCACTCATGTCCCAAGTTAAAATGTTACCTTCGTTATTACGTTCGTCGCTTCCCTTCCTCCTTCCCTCTCACACAGATCGTACGTACAACACACGCGTGTTAGCTTTATATACGCTGCGCATGCATGAAACTCCGCCCGTGTCGCCCGCCCCTGACGTTCTTTCTAGAATATTCCCCGCCCCGTCTCTTTTGTCGCAGTGGGGGAGAGGAACATGGCGAAGACACAGCAGGTGCATAATAGCAGTAACGACTCGGAGGAAAGCCTGGAGCCAGAAACGTCCTGATCCAGTAGGATATTTAAGGCCTCAAATATGTCCTTTGTAGAGATGGTGGAGATGGTGGACATATTGAAGAGGGCTGGCAATGATGGGAAGTATTGACCATACACCACCCTAATGAGAGAAGGCCAAGATCATGACTAAGGTTGTGAAGAGTCTGCACAGGAATTTTGGGGTATGACGATCCAAGGAGCAATTGAGGAAACGCTGGTCAGACCTGAAATTGAGGGAGCACGATCAGTATAGAAGGATCAAGAAAGTGCTTCTAAAAAGTAAGTAGTTGTCGTGTGTTCCTATTATTATTATCCCTTGCATGCTGCGCCATGTGCTTTTCTTTACTGTTGGACAGTTTAAAATGGCTACTTGCATGTTCGTGGGCACAGTAATCAATCGGAGTAAACATTGTTCGTTTGCCAAATAAATACAATGTTTTTGGCAGATACAGGGTTAACTACATTTGGTCATGATAATTTGTATTCAAAGAAGTTTAGGACATTGTTGTCTAGATGTGTTTCAAACTAGAAGGAATTGCAAACTTGATTCAGTGTAATGTAAGGAGAGGACACTCAGCAGCTGTTTACACATCTGGACTCAGGAGCACTAGTGTGGGACACAAGAACAACCTTTTTAGGGTGTCCCACACAGGTGCTCCAGTGTATACATGTGTGAAACTTGTCCAAAAAAGCTAAGTATTCCAGCTTTGGTAAGGGAAAAAATCATGTCTTCAGCTTTGAACTCTGCCCAAACAGACAATTGTATCCCACTTCCAAGCAATGTTTCATATTCCTATTTCTGGCATCAAATATCGGTGTGCTAAGTATACCTTTTGTTTCATTCTCATAGGGGAGAAAAGACTCAGGACATCAGAGGACACCAGGGACCCCCCACCTCCTGAAGAAGGGGAACAGAGGTCACAACCTGAGGATGTGGAGGAAGGAGAGGTGGTGGAGATTGTCACCACAACAGGTGAGTGTCTGACACCACAGATTCAGGTAATAGATGTATGCCTGCATATTTTTAATACATGGTGTGTATTTTTTATTTTAGGTGACGTACAGGTTGTGGAAGAACAATCACATCATTTCACCAGTGACAGTGCCCAAAGGCTAATCCAGGACATAATGTTTTGTAGTCAGGATTTAGACTTTATAAAGCAAAAGACAAATGAGATAGAACAAAAACTGAAGAACATGATTGATGTACTTGGAAGAATATAAATACCCAAAAAATGGCACCATTTTTGATATTTGCGGACAATTTTTTTACACATTTTAAAAGCCAAATTATGAAGATGTACACAGTGTGTCAACATGTGCTATCTGCCATCAGGGGATATCAATGTATGTGTTTTGTGCCTGCAACCCCTTCCTCAAAACTCAAGTAGGTGAGAGGAAGGGATTGCACCCCCAAAACACGTTCATTGATCCCCCATGATGGGAGATAGCACATGTTGACATTAGGCATGAGATCAGGAGGGGAATCCCCAGTTTGACTCTTTTGACTTGGCTTTTACAGGGGTGACTTCACCCCAACTGATGAAGGCAAGATCAACACATTTTGGACACTATAATGTTTGATATTGCCTTCAGTTTTTCAATGTTGAACTTTGTAAGTTCCAGAGTTGTGTATGTTAAGTTTTAAAACATGCCTGTTTATGTACCCTAAAAAAAAAAACTCAAAATTTATGAAACCAAGAATTTGGGTTTTTAACAAAAATATGTTTTACAATGCACCTGTGCATGTGCACGTAATAAAAGGTTTTATACTCAACAATGTGTGGCTTCTTCTTTCAATGATCAATACCAGTTTTTGCGTTAAGTTGGTGTTTACAGTGACAATGGGTGTTATTTAATCATGGAAAAACCACTTAAATGAAAATCAAGATTTTATCTGATAAAAGAGAAAATTGCTTACAAATTTGCTGGCAAAGCAATGGCCCCCCTACCCGTAAAATATTCTACATATTTCTCTCGCACTTCACGGGCGATTTGGGGGGGCAAGCCAGGACGGCCAGCTTCCAGGGCCGTCATTGTTTCCTAAAGTCCAGCCTCAGGCCCAATGGAGGCAACATAATTAGGATTATTGCGTTTCAAAAAGTTATGCAGGATGCAGCAACATAAAATTATATGATTTAGTTTGTACTCCGCCATATTTATGGCTGTTTGAAATAGGCGGAACCGGCTGGCCAGGATCCCAAACGCATTCTTCACGACTCTTCTGGCTCTGGCCAGCCGGTAATTAAAAACCCTCTTCTCCGGGGTGAGGGTCCTCTGGGGGAATGGCCTCATCATGTGGTCACCCAGAATGAATGCCTCATCAGCGACAAAGACAAATGGCAGTCCTTCCACGTTCTCCTCCGGAGGTGGCAATCCCAAGCCACCACTCTCGGGACGTCGATAGAACTCGGTCCGGGCAAATACTCCACCATCCAACATCCGGCCATTTCTCCCCACGTCCACATACAGAAACTCATATGTAGCCGACACCACCGCCATCAACACAATACTATTAAACCCCTTGTAATTATAATAGTATGACCCTGAATGGGGTGGTGGGACTATGTGGACGTGCTTCCCATCGATTGCCCCTCTGCAGTTAGGAAAGTCCCACCGCTGGGCAAATTGGGAAGCCACAGTCTGCCATTCCTGTGGCGTTGAAGGAAACTGAGTCAAACTAGAAAAAAAAATTAGTCATTTTGCACATAAACATTGCAAGCAGATTAGACACAAACATTCTTGGCCAACATCAGTATAACATTTATTTTAAGGAGTATTTAAAGGCTGTCACAGACCTAGCCGGGACAGAGGCTGTTGGAGAGGACTGTATGCAAGCCTGTTGCCTTTTGATTATGGGCCCTGGATTTTCAATGGATTCATTCTGTTGGGACACATCCTGTGAGGAGATGCTGGTGTCATCAACCTGTGTTTATGTTAATTGAATGAGCTAATGACATTGTCCTCTATACAATGTAGGAGACGGGACGACTGCTATTGTGTTAATTAACTGTATGAAGCTCGGTGACCACAAGTCTGGGCGAAAGGTCATGTCTCAGTCACCTAGGCTGTATAAAGGATTAGATAATTAGCTCATGTTAATAAAGTTACAGTTGTATTGTTAGAGGAGGTTCCAATGGCATATAAAGTCTTGTAACTTTGATTCATAATAAACAGTCCATGTTAGCAGTGAAGCAAGTGTCGCCTTGTTTTCTGCTCAGAGAGGTTGGAATATCTGATATCTGTATACAGACTGGGAGGAAGTGGTATATGACGGAAGCACTCAAGCGGAGTGTGGGACGTTCCGTGACATTGGTGGCAAGCAGCGGGAAAGCTTCCTGCAGTCTGGGACATCCAAACTTCCATCTGGATCCAAGGTCCAGATAGCAGGAGAGGAGAGGTACAGATACCAGCCGCCATGGAGGAGGAATTCAGAAGGAGGTTGCGAGAGATGCAGATACAGCACAGAGGACCAGTATCGGAGCAGGTCCTGCTGGGATGGTGTGATTCTATTCGCTGCAAACTCTGGAAGGAAGCGCTAGCCCGTGAGCAGCGACACCAGGGAAAAGTTCTCCCCTCCATCGAGGAAAGGTACTGGTCGCAGTACGGACTGCAGGTGCGGTTTTTGGGAGAAAAACCACACAAGAAGCAGACAGCTGAATTAAGCAGGCTGGTCTGGGCAGAGATAAAGCTGGATGAGAGCTACAGAGCCCTCCGGTGGCATGTATCCCAAGCATGTCCCTGGATAGCGGATGACAGCCCAACGGAAGGCTTAAGCTACGGCGGCTTGGGACTGTTGTTTGTGAAGCTGACAGGGGACCCTAACTTTGGGAGTGATTTGGAGCGGCGGGTGGACGAAATCATGGATTTCAGAGAAGGGCTACTGAACATTTCGGAAGTGCACTGGGCACAGGAAGATTTGGAGTTTCTGGCCGTTCAGGAATGGGAGCTAGAGATCGCCTACAGACGGCTGCTAGACATTGCTCAGTGCCAGGGCTGGGCTCCCTTTGCCTGGGACTATCAGGAAATACCAGCTGACAACCCTGAAATCCTGGCTGAAGAGTCGGCAATGTGGCAGAGCAATAGTGTGCTTTGCCAACCTGCCCCCACAGCTATGGAGACGGAGGTCTTATGGCGGATGCAGCAAGTGCTGACTGACCTTGATGATCCTGTTTCTGCATGGGATGATCTTGGATGGAGGAATGTGCCTGTTCAGCAGCATGCCAGAGAATCTGCAGTGGAAAATCTGGAGATTGCCATCCCCAAAGCTGAAGTGCTGAAAACAGGGCAGAGCTCTGCTAACCTCTGCCCAGCACTGATAACATCTTCTGGGTTACATGGACAGGAGATGGTGAACCTCCATCCCCAGACATCAGTTGCAGAGACATGGGATTTGATAGACTTTTCTGCTGAGGAAGAACAACCTGATGAGCCTCCAGCAGAAAAGCTGCTATCAGGGCCAAAGTTCACTGTGTTCTGCCCAGCACCAACAGTGGCTTCAGCCTTCCTGAGAGAAGAGGTAGTCGGCCTTTCTCCCACAACACTGACAGGGACATGTGATTTTCTGCCAGCAGCATCTATGGAGTTAAAACAAACTTCTCCAGCTGAAGATCTGGTAACTGAACAGAGGGTCCAAGACCTCTGTCCCACACTTTTACCAATTCCAGAGACTGGGGATTTAATAGACGTTTCTGTAGAGGAGGAACCACCTGGAAAACCCCCAGCAGAAGTGCTGGCAACCGGACAGAGGGTCCAAGACCTCTGCCCCACACCTGCAGCAATTGTGAAGGCTCAGGCTGAGAAGATGGCAATCACTTCCCAGCAGCAGATACAGGGGGAGAAGGGAGAGGAGGTGTGTGTTGTCCCTCCCCAACAGTTGGCCAGGGTGGAGGAAGTGGGCTTTCCTCCCCAGCAAAGATCCGTGTACCTGGGAGACAGTACCATCGACATGTTGTCCCAGCAGCCAGATGAGGGAATGGAAAAGGAAGCAGCCGGCTCACCTCCCCAATGGCAGCTACACAGTTTGGGAGTGGAGGAAGCCAGCCTCCTGCCCCAACAGTTAGCCGGAGCAGAGGATGCGGAGTCCCCAGCAGAAGTGCTGGCAACAGGGCAGAGTGCTACCAACCTCTGCCCAGCACCGGCAACAACTACAGAGTTCCAGGTAGGCGGGGCAGTCGGCCTCCCTCTCCAACAGTTAGCCGGAACAGATGGTGTGGGGTTTCCAGCAGAAGGGCTGGCAACAGGGCCGAGGACTGCTGGACTCTGCCCTCAACTAACAGAGGATGGATTTCCTGTGAAGGTGGATGGGACTTCAGTCTCCACCTGTATACCCCAGGGATGCTGGGCAGTGGGCCCCGATCCCCAACAGCTTGACAGAGTGAGCCCAGTCCCCCTGTCTTCTCTCCAGCGGCAGAAAGGATTCCAGGGAGAAGAGCCAGTCCAGGCCTCTCCCCAACGGCAGATATGTTCTCTGAGAGAGGCAGAGGTTGGCTGGGTGAGTAATACTCTGTTTGGAACAATTTGTTTGGGGTACTGTGTGGGTACAGGCAGTAGAGGACTGGAACTATGGACTAACTTCGGAGTCAACCCGTCTGGGGTCTCCTCCTGTGTTAGTCTCCTGCCGAAAGGGGAGAAATGTCACAGACCTAGCCAGGACAGAGGCTGTTGGAGAGGACTGTATGCAAGCCTGTTGCCTTTTGATTATGGGCCCTGGATTTTCAATGGATTCATTCTGTTGGGACACATCCTGTGAGGAGATGCTGGTGTCATCAACCTGTGTTTATGTTAATTGAATGAGCTAATGACATTGTCCTCTATACAATGTAGGAGACGGGACGACTGCTATTGTGTTAATTAACTGTATGAAGCTCGGTGACCACAAGTCTGGGCGAAAGGTCATGTCTCAGTCACCTAGGCTGTATAAAGGATTAGATAATTAGCTCATGTTAATTAAGTTACAGTTGTATTGTTAGAGGAGGTTCCAACGGCATATAAAGTCTTGTAACTTTGATTCATAATAAACAGTCCATGTTAGCAGTGAAGCAAGTGTCGCCTTGTTTTCTGCTCAGAGAGGTTGGAATATCTGATATCTGTATACAGACTGGGAGGAAGTGGTATATGATGGAAGCACTCAAGCGGAGTGTGGGACGTTCCGTGACAAAGGCAAAAATATAAGGTCCACTTATCAGATTCCTCACCCCCTCTGATAGCCCCTTGGAAATAAAATATTTTAGGGGGGGTATGTTTTGGACAGGTAACCCTCTCCACTTCATTGAGAGCGGAATGCATAAATAATGTGTGTTACTTTGGCCAGCCCCTCATTACTTACACTATTGGCAGCCCATTGGACAGGTAAAAAAGTGTCATAATACAAAAATATAAATACACACTGTACAAATTGAAGCACATTTTTACATTCTGCAATTACCTATCAAGATAATAATAGGAGAACAAAACTTTAAACAGTACCATTTGAAAGTATTCAGGCAGGTCCTTGCACTACATGCTTTGGTGAATTTTCCATAAATATGACCACAAAAGAGGTGGGTACAGCGTGTATGGGTTTGGCAAAGTCAGCAGATAGAGGATTGTTATTAGCTGACTTAGCGGTTGGGGGGGAGGGAGAGTTCCAAATGAGTTTGGGCCCCCCCCCCAAAAAAAAACCTCTTGCAATATGCATGAATTGAAGGACACAAATAACATTTGTACACATTTTAGGGGGTGTTTAGGGTAAAGCACTACAATGTAGCAGACAAAATACATTGTTAAGTGACTCGGCTAGGTGTATATGGGCCCAGGATAGCATGCTGGGGAGGTTAGTGAAGGAAAATATGCATGAAGGACAAAAAGCAAACTTTTAAAAATTCCAGCATGCATGAGGACAAAGGGGACATTCACAGCATATTCCAATCATGGTAATTAGGGAATGATGAAATACAATACATTAGCAAACATTAAATTCATAGAATGTGATGTTAAAGGATAAATCTTACCTTAATATAGTCCTTCTGCAGGACCTGAATGATGGCAGAACAGGTCTCTGGATAATGATCCCCAGAGCCTGGGGGGAGATGCCTGTTGAGAACTTGAGGTCTTGCAGACTTCTCCCAGTCGCCAAGTACCGCCACGTGGCTACTAGCCTCTGCTCGGGAGTAATGGCTTTCTGCATGCAGGTATCCTGCCTGCTGATATAAGGGGACAGCAAAGTCAACAAATGGTGAAAAACGGGGTCCATCATCCAGAGAAAATTCCTGAAATCATCAGGGTTATTCTCCTGGATCTCCCGCAGCAAAGGCATGTGAGAGAATTGGTTACGCTGGAGCAACCAATTCTTGGTCCATGAACTCCTCCTCGCCCTGTTCATGGACTGGGCATGTGTCAAAGCTAGAAGCCCAACACCAAACCCCCGCAGAGCACGAACTCTACGATGAGCACGTACCCGCAACATGGCTTCAAAACGGTTAGCTGGTCAGAATGAACTAAACAGAACGCACTGAAGAACAGCAAGGCCTGTGAAGAGCGAGCTGAAAATCAGTACATAGCACATAGTACATAGCAGCTCACAGGATTGGTTCATCATTACAAGTTATCTATTTTATTGTGCACATTAATGTTTAAGTTAGAACTATATAATTATCCTTTCGAAGATGCTTTAAATGTGTCTGCAGGGAGTCAGGTACCCTCCAGGTTTTATTGTAAAGGAGTGGGTCAAAGAATTAGGCAGATAGACATTTGAATATAGGCCAAACTGGGTTCATTCACTTAGGCATTGCCTGACCAACAGTTAGTGTCCCTAGCACCCGATCCCCCAGTGCTTCCTCGTGCCCAATACTTTCCAAAAAGATTTCTAGTGTATCCTAGTGTCTTTGGCTTTCTGAGAAGATCCTAATGACCCCCAATGTTTCCTAGTGTCCTTGGCTTCTCAAGAAGATTACAAGTGATCCACCCGTGTATGCTAGTGTCCTTGGCTTTCCAAGAAGATTCCTAGTGACCCCCAGTGTTTCCTAGTGTCCCTGGCTTTGCAAGAAGATTCCAAGTGATCCCAGTGTATCCTAGTGTACTTGGCTTTCTGAGAAGATCCTGATTGACCCCCAGTACTTTCTAGTGTCCCTGGCTTTGCAAGAAGATTCCAAGTGACCTCCAGTGCTTTCTAATCTCCCTGGCTTTCCATGAAGATTCCAAGTTACCACCAGTGCTTTCCAGTGCCCCTGGCATTCTGAGCACTTTGTGAATAACTTCCAGTGCTTCCCAGGTTCCTACCCATCATCTGACATAGCTTGCAGGATTAGTTCATCATTACACATTATCTGTTTTACTGAGCGCAGTAATGTATAGTTATAACTATATCATCATCCTTTCAAAGATGCTTTAAATGTATATGCAGGGAGTCAGGTACCCTCCAGGTTTTATTACTAAGGTGTGGGTCGAAGAATTAGGCAGATAGACGTTTGAATATAAGCCAAATTTGGTTCATTCCCTCACGCAATGCCTGAGCAACAGTTAGTGTTCCTAGCACCCGACTCCCCAGTGCTTCATGTGTACATGACTTTCCAAAAAGATTCCTAGTATATCCTAGTGTCTTTGGCTTTCTGAGAAGATTCCTAGTGACCCCCAGTATTTCCTAGTGACCTTGGCATTCCAAGAAGATTCCAAGTGATCCCCCCATGTATCCTGGTGTACTTTGCTTTCTGGGAAGATTCTGATTGACCCCCAGTACTTTCTAGTGTCCATGGCTTTGCAAGAAAATTCCAAGTGACCTCCAGTGCTTCCTAATCTCCCTGGTTTTCCATGAAGATTCCAAGTTACCCCCAGTGCTTCCTTGTGCCCTTGGCTTTTTAAGCAGATTGTAAATAACTTCCAGTGCTTCTTAGGTTCCTACCCACTGTTTGACATAGCAGCTCGCAGGATTAGTTCATCATTACAAGTTATCTATTTTATTAAGCGCAGTAATGTTTAAGTTATAATTCTGTCATGATCCTTTCGAAGATGCTTTAAATGTGTATGCAGGGAGTCAGGTACCCTCCAGGTTTTATTGTAAAGGAGTGGGTCAAAGAATTAGGCAGATAGACGTTTGAATATAATTCAAACTGAGTTCATCCCCTCAGGCATTGCCTGAGCAACAGCTAGTGTTCCTAGCTCCCGATCCCCCAGTGCTTACCTGCTTCCCCAACTTTCCAAAAAGATTCCAAGTGACCCCCAGTGTATCCTAGTGTCCTTGGCTTTCCTGAGAAGATTCCTTGTGACCCCAGTGTTTCCTAGTGTCCTTGGGTTTACAAGATTATTACAAGTTATCCCCAGTGTATCCTAGTGTCCACGGCTTTCCAAGAATATTCCAAGCAGCCCCCAGTGTATCCTAGTGTCTTTGACTTCCTGAAAAGATTCCTAGTGACCCCCAGTGTTTCCTAGTGTCCTTAGTTTTGCAAGAAGATTCCAAATGATCCCCAGTGTATCCTAGTGTACTTCGCTTTCTGAGAAGATTCTGATTGACCGGCCAGTTCTTTCCAGTGTCCCTGGCTTTGCAAGAAGATTCCAAGTGATCTCCAGTGCTTCCTAATCTCCCTGGCTTTCCATGAAGATTCCAAGTTACTCCCAATGCTTCCTAGTGAACCTGGCTTTTTGAACAGATTGTGAATAACTTCCAGTGTTTCTTAGGTTCCCGACCTTCTAAGAGAGAGACTTGTTGTGACACTGAGATTCCTAGTATTCCTGTAGTTGGACCCCTCCAAGTTGGCCGCTCCAATGTTAATTTTTCCGTTGTTTTCCCTTTGGTTTTTTGTTTAGGTTGTAGGTCTAGGCTTTGGTTCATGCAATCCCTATAGTTTCTCAATTATATCTGTGTGCGCCCGTCATGATTTTCATTCGTGTTTTTGTTTCATTCAACATATTTCAGCATACGAAGTGAGACTTATGGTCTCCGCATATTTGTTGTAGCATAGTCTGCCACTATGTTGGCTCACGCGGAAACTGCACTCACTTAGCAGTTTTTTAGTTGGAGTTCTTTTGTTGGGTTTTTATGTCTCCCATGCCTTTGATCATGTCTTCCCATGATTAACCGCACAGTTAATATGATATTATTATGAGAGTTCAATACTAATAACAATGGACAGTTACTTTTTTGTGGTCCATCTGACGTTTAATCCATTCTCGTGTCTCTGTTTGTTTTTTACTGTTTTTCCTTTCAGGAAGCAAGACTTATTTGACACTACTGTTTTTGGATGAGACGCTACATGTTTGATACATTTGTAACCACTTTTTCAAGTAGTTGGCAACCTATTTCAGATCTAATTCTCATTGCACATATTTCTGTCAACTTTTTTTGTGTATATAACACAAGTTGTCATGTATGATCGGAGGATTTGTCTAATGTGCATATATTTTGATCTCATGTTTAATGTACATATACTTTGATCTTATGCTTAATATGCATATACTTTGATCTCATGGTTATTTATATTTATCCTATTTAACTGTTTATGTACACTCCTTTTTGGGTTGCGCGAGTGCTTTGGAGTGTCCGTGTATGCCATGTTGGGATCGCGTTCTCACACATTTATGTATACTTTGTTCATATTTTTTGATTTTTCAATTTTTTGTTTCACATGTGTGTGAGCGTGGCACCCTATGGTTCCACGGTTTTATGGTTTAACACTCTTTGGTATTTCCACTACTCTTAATTGTTCCATTGTTGCGGCTCCACCTGCTGTGGGGAGATCTGGCATCCAAAAGACCAGACACAGACAGCACCCCTTCCTTTTTTCTTTTTCCTTTTTCAGTTATATCATACGGGTCCGTGCTGTTTCATATTGGCATGGAAGTTTTGTCTACATAATTTTCTTTATGTATACCTTTTTGGTCAATAATGGATGCTTTCTTTCCTCACTCTGCAGGTGTGGGTTTTTACAATGGAATTACTATTCTTTTAATTGCACTGAGAGGGTGGGATTGCTATGTAGCGCGGTGATTGGTTGTTCTACCGGCGCTCATACTCCACCCTCCTTTTTTACCATTCTATTTATATCACACTATTACTATCCCTCTTTAGCTGCGAATAAGCATCCAAATTATGTGAAACGCGTTAGAAGTCTACTACCCTGTACTCCTCTGCATTTGCCTGTATTGTTGGATTTTACTTCAATAAAGATGTCCTTATCCCAGAGTGCGGCTATCCAGGATTTCTTCTTACTTCATTGGACCCCTCTGGTTCCTACTGACTTTGCAAGCATCTCCCAATGCCTTCCAGTGTGATCTCAATACCCCAGTATTCCTAGTGTCTTCCAGCCTGTCCCCAATGACTTTTCCTGTCTGCAACCAGTAGGTTTGCACGTTTTGTATCCTCTGAGCTTTCCAGTGTACTTGTGCCTCTTGTTTCCCTGCTTACCCATTACCTACTTCCAGAGCTTAGTACCCAATAGCTGGCTGCTCTGGTGAGTCAGAGGGCTGGAACCTGGGAATCTTCCCAGAGCGCAACCCATCTCCACCTTCAGAAGCTCTGGGGAAAATATGGCTCTGGGGAAAACATGGACTTGCTATAAGTGTGAGCATGCTGGGTTCTCCCTCATTAATACTAAGCTGAACCCAAGCTTATCTCTAGTCCTTGGTAATAAAGACCAGACACAGACAGCACCCAAAAAATTGAAACATTCTGTAACTGGTTCCTGAAATTCTTTAGGGTCCTTAAAAGTAGACCCAGGAACCAGTTGGAGTTGAGAATTAGGGCACACGCACTTTACAATTTGAATGTAAAATTCTAAATGTAAAATGTAATCTACAGAACTAGACATTTGTTGTAGTGTTACAGCGTAGCATCCCTTTACTAACATGATTGTATATGGAATTACGGAGTTGTATTGCGCCTGTTTTATCTGACTGTTTATAATAATGAGGCTTGACATTGCCGGATTATGCCTTTGTTTAATATTTAAACAGATACATGGCCCTGTCAGCGTAACTTTTGAGGAAGGTATAAAAAGATCATTAGGAAAGCCTCTTTCTCTTTTAACGGAAGGAAAAAAAAGTCATGATGACAAACCGTTATTTGATTTAATATCATTTAATTTGGCGCTTGTGAGCTGACTTTATTTGAATAAAGCCACGGCTCCCTGAGTTTTAGGCTGATTATCGGAATAATGCCTCCGTAACAAGAATGAAAGAAAAGCAGACTTGGTTGGTGCGGCCATATATTTTCTGTGATATATAATATCTTCCTGAAGAGGATCTTAAAAATGTCGGCTTTAATGTCCTTGAGGTAGATGAGATCTGCAGGCCTGGGTGGCATGCACGCAGATTGGGAGAGGAGAGATACCGCCCTATCTATGGAGACAGCGTTCTCCGGCCACATCTGCACTGTGAGGATATGGACTTTCTGTAGATGGCTGACCAAGATAGTGACCGCAGGGAGGACAATGCAGCTGCTGAGAGCAGAGAATTGGAAGATGAAATCTCAGCGGAGAGAGCTTCAAAAATAAGAAGAAACGTTAGATCTGAGAGAAAAAAAAGAAATAGGACAGAGAAGCTTGCTGCAAGAAGGATACAAATCCACACTGTGTGTAGGCTCAGAGTGTGCACAGGCTTAAGGATGAACCCATGTAATACGGGGGCTTGAGTCTATGCAATGTGGAGGTTGAGGACTGAATCCACACCAAGTGAAAGCTGAGAGTGAATTTGTATTAATATAAAGGCTTGAAGTGACACTTTCACTAAAAAAAGCTTTGCATAAAAGCTTTTTCTCTAAAGAAAATAGTAAATACTAACCTGTTGCATTGCCCATGCTGCTGAATACTGGCCTAATGAAGAAAAATCCTCCTCCCACCAGCAGGGTATATCTATCAATCTGTGTTGCTTAGCTGGTGGTGTCAGGACTTACCCAGGTGGGTTACATCACTACCCCCCCCCCCCCATTGTGACCCCCCCCATCAATGTTGGAGCTTGAGGATTGGCTCAGATTGGATACGGATTGGTTTGTATTGGATACAGAAGAAGCCTTTCTTAATGCAGTCCAAATGCACAGACAAGGCAATTTGCCTTATGTTATATTAGTTCCGTTCACACCACTGTTGAAAAAAAAAGAGAAAGAAAAAAGAAAAGAAAACAGTGAGAAGCATCATTTATAATACATTGGTACCCTTCTTTTCACAGAGCACACTGATGGCGATGGGCGCTGTATAGCATGGCTGCTGGTGTAAATGGTGTCCTATATAGTTATCACTCTGCCTTCAATGTGCTAAATGTTTCCCTTAGGATGACAGTGTCAGTGCCTAATTATTATAAGTCAAACTGTATAAACTTTTATTCATTTATGTGTAGCACTGGTAGATTTATGATCTACCATCTGATAGGTAAATTTAGTGAATTGCTCATTAGGGGAGTTAGATTTGCCTCTGTTCCAGCTTGGCTGACGTTGTGTGTGGTTCCACACTGAGCCGGTGGGTGTCGCTCTTACCACTGGCTAGTGTTGGAAGGGCAACTTGTCGAAGCGTATGGGTGCTCCTCTGTCCCAGAGACAACTCGGTGGAAGTGGTCCGCCGAGTTGCATTCTGGGAGAGGGTATTTATGGGACAGACGCCATGTTTTGGGGTTCGTTTCAGCCACCTGCTGGCCCTCCTGGCCGACAGGTATGCGTTAGAGTGCTACCTCGTGGTCTTCCGTTCCAGAGGCCCACACCGCTGTGGCGCGTGGGTGGGCCCAGAAGCATGTCTGGGGCCTACCACAGCAGCCAAGGAATGGTCCTGAGCTGTCTATCCAGAGTGAAGAAGCTGGACAACTGAGAAGATCCCAGGGGAGGACCCGTCATGGAAGGATCATGCAGAGTGCTGGTCTGGAGAGGGACCTGGTGACTCGGTTGGAGGACGTATCCTAAATTAGTTCTACAACATAGTACTGCCGGGTTGGCTTAGAGGTCCAAGTACTGTGTCTGACATTCACCGCAAAATTTAATACATTTTGTGACAGAGGATCGTACAGGTTTATTTCAAGCAAGTCTGTGGCAGAGACTTTTGTTCGTGCTACATACTGGCTGCTAGGCAAGTGAGAGAGGCCTATCCAGGCGAGCAAAGATTGTGTCCCACAAGGGGATTGCATCCGATTACAATATTCAACTTTAAAGGACGTTCTCAAGAGTCCTAAAGAAAGGTATTTGAGCTTCCCTGCAGCTTCCCTCCTGCCTCTTTCCTGCTACTTCCTTCGTTACTTGGTTTAATAAAGCATTGAAAACGTACTCAAGTGTTGGTGCTTTCATCGTCCAGAGGTAAACTCAACGGAACCCTAGACCCGGTGCCGGTGAAGCAGGGGTGTCGAGAGTGAAGGTAACAAGCCCGCTTAAATCAGCAGCTCCACCGAGAGTTAGTGCTACATATGTATCAGTACAAGACAGTGTTAGCAGCTTGTAACATGGTGAAAGTCCTATTTATTGCATGCTCTCTCAAAATTTTGCTAAAGGGCAGAGTATGCCCAAAATATTGGTAAAATTTAAGGCCTTAGAGAGAGGGCTTTGGTTTGCTGCGGGGTAGACCTCATGAAGTGAAGACCATCTGTGCTACCATAAAAGCTGCAAGTTGGTGACCGCTTTCCCCTTTGGGGAAAGCAAGGGAGTAGTCCCTTTTTGGAAATGGGATACAGAAGGGGGCCAGTTTATAGCTGCTTAATGGCTTAACGGCTCTCCTCCCGGTAACTATAGCTTGCACTGTGAAGAATTTTTTGTTGATTACATTGTGAAAAAAGGGCACGGACATGCCTCCCAGCGGAGCCGACAAAATGGCGCCAGATGCCTCCACGACCCGTTCCCAGACCTCAGTACAGCTCTCCCCGCCGGCTCACACATCAAACCGGACCTCTGAGGGTCCCCCGCCGGCTCCGGCACCATGGACATCCATTCCTTGTCAGGAGCGGTGAGTCCCTCCTTCCACTCCATCCCCTCTGAGGCCTCACCACATGGCTTGCAGCCCGCCATGCCGGCCCCCCCCTCCTCAACAATACACTCAATGCTCAGATACCCCCATTTGCTAAGGACATCATCAGACCCCTGTACGCATGGAACTGACCCTGGATCCCCAGCATCCTCAGATTTGTCTATAGACTTCCCAGCCCTGCCAGGCCTTATGTACCCATCCAGCCAGATACTACAAGAGCCTGCGGGAAGCCATGCGGCCTTCAGTACCTCTGCACCTGAACCACCTCCCCCTAAAGCCCAGAGACTGTCTCACTCACAGGCCCTCAGCTCCCCTAGGGAACAGGCTGCACCATCAACCACCTATGCACAGAAGGTGTGCTCCCCGTCTCACCGCCCCTCTGGAGCAGAAAGCATGAGGGCCCCCCGGCTGCTTAGGCATCGACCTGGGGAGATTCATGGAGCTAATTATCAGGACTAGCATACCCTGCCCAGGGCAATGCTACCTCATATTCTCAACTAATGCCACCTTGCCCACCTCCACCACAGCAGACCCCAATACCAGCCCAAATTCACCCTGTACCCCACAATGGCATTCATATCTACAGGCGATGCCCACTAAGGAAGACTTCAAGCAGCTAATAGAAGATGTAAAGTCCACATGCCACTCAGAAGTACAAGTGCTCCAGTCAGGCTTTAAGCACCTAGCAGAGTGGAAATGGCCGAAGAAGAAATACAGGAGACTAAGCTGGCAGTCCACAGAGCCCAACTCCAGGGAACAGACCATCGCACCCTGCTGAGAAACATGCAACGCCACGTGGAGGACTTGGACAACAGGGGGCGCAGGAACAACATCCGAGTGAGAGGGGTCCCGGAAACTGAGGACATACAGAATACTTTGCAGAATGTGTCTAACAACCTCCTAGGTGAGCCTGCCACCAAACACATTGAAATGGACAAAGCCCACTGAGCCCTGCATCCTAAGAGCTCCACCTCCAAACGAGGGATATTATCTGTATGATTAGTTCCTAACCCCTGAAAGAAGAGATCATGTGGTAAGCCCGCCTAGCATACAAAGTAACTTTCCAAGATGTCCAAGTGCAACTGTATCCAGATCTTTCATGGATTACCTTACAAAAACGCAGACTTCTTTAACCTCTATTGCACATCCTACAAGACAAAAACATTCCCTGCCGCTGGGGATTCCCCTTTAGCCTCACAGCGAAACACCAGGGCAAATCTGCTGCCCTACGATACCCAGAGGATCTAAAAGCCTTTTGTGACGTCCTAGGGATCCCTATCCCCCAGATCCCGGATTGGGATCTTGTGGCCACATCACCCCTACCACCCATAATCTGGCAGAAAGTCCCCCCATCTAACCGCCCCCGGAACACGGATGCATCCCACAAGATCACCAAACACAGAAACGGCTGAACTACCTGCACCCCCCTTCATATGTAACTCACTAATGGACTGACTTGCCATCCAACAATGCTGGCGAATCTGCCCTGGACACTCTTGAGTTTCTAGTCCCCCCTTGTGCCCCAGTTTTAATCCCCAGTTTACCTTATGGGCATGTCTCTGATGAGACCCGAGAGAGTGGGAATTCTCATGCTTACCCCCCCCCCCCCGGTTAAGTGACTAAAGTTACCGTAGTTCTACTGTTTGTATTCTATACGACCAATTTGGGCTCCCTTGCATCCACCTGACGTATACCCTTGGATTAAGGTTGGGGGGATCCCTGGGAAACCGTACTGATCTAGGCCTGACAGCCTCTCAAGGTCACGTGAAAACATTTGCTCTAATCTCTCTCTAATCTCTTTGTTTATTGTGTTGACTTTCTCTTTCAGCTTCCTCTTCAGTTTTCTTCTCTCTTCTGTCATTGTGTAGCTCACCGCGTGGGTCGCGGAATTTGCGACCTTCCCCCTCCCCTTACCCAACACCATGGCTAAGATCCTCTCTCTGAACGTTCATGGCCTAAATTCCAATAGAAAAAGACATCTGGCACTGAGGGAGTTTAGACAATCAGGAGCTGGCATTATCTTTGTCCAAGAGACACATTTGCCTCTAAACAATTCCACCAGATCTACTTTTCCTCAGGACCTCATAAGCGAGTTGGGGGTCACCATACTTATCAAGCACGGGTCCCCATTCACCTGTTCGGAACACTATAGCAACCCACACGGCCACTTTGTCATTCTTATGCCCCGTACACACGGTCGGATTTTCCGACGGAAAATGTGTGATAGGACCTTGTTGTTGGAAATTCCGACCGTGTGTAGGCTCCATCACACATTTTCCATCGGATTTTTCGACACACAAAGTTTGAGAGCAGGCTATAAAATTTTCCGACAACAAAAAATCCGGAAATTCCGATCGTGTGTACACAAATCACTATTGGCCACTGCTCCGTTTATAGTCCCGAAGTACGTATTTTACGTCACCGCGTTCAGAATGATCGGATTTTCCGACAACTTTGTGTGACCGTGTGTATGCAAGACAAGTTTGAGCCAACATCCGTCGGAAAAAATCCTAGGATTTTGTTGTCGGAATGTCCGAACAAAGTCCGACCGTGTGTACGGGGCATTAGGGGTCTGTGGCAAACACAGGAGGTCACTTTCTGTGCCCTATATGCCCCGAACATTAAACAATATGGATTCCTGTCTAAAGTGTTTGCCCGCCTCTTTCGGTCTGACCACAGGTTTTTAGTGGTGGGGGGGGCGACTTTAACTTAACCCATTCTGCAACTGCTGATCACCACGTGGTGAGCCCCTGGACATCGTCGGCCCGAGCCCTTAGGGACTAGAAGCTCTTCCGCCAACTCTCTAGACGATATGCTCTCTTCGATGTCTGGAGGGCTCTCCACCCAGGGGATCGGCAGTACACATTTTACGCAGGGATACTCCCGATCTCATGGTCTGACCATACCCCTATCTTGCTTACATTAGATCTAGGCTCCCCCAACCATAGGCCCTACAACTGGAAATTAAACACATTCCTTCTCCAGCACCTCCCATCAAAAACTGAGCTAACCTCCACCCTAAAATTTTACTTCACGGAAAATAACACCACCGACATATCCCTCCCTACACTCTGGGAAGCCAATAAGGCGGTCCTCCGAGGCAGATGTATGGCACCATCCTCCGCCATGAAAAAAGATGCTCTGGCCACAAAGCTCCAAACCGAGAGGGAGCTTAGGGCTCTAGAGCATCTACTACAAATGTCCCCCACCCTATCTCTCCTTAAGAAAATTACAAAACTACGGGCGACTCTAAGTGATCTTGCACTGGACCATGTAGAAAAGGCTTTGCTTAGACTAAAACAAGTATATTACGACAAAGGTAATAAGGCCCACTCCCTACTGGCGAAGAAGCTACGTGACAACTCCCACATGTCCACGCCTCACCCGATTAAGAACAAATCAGGCTGCCTACTATCCCACCCCAAAGACATTGCCCATACCTTTGCAGAATTCTACACGGACCTCTATAACAATCCTGACATCCCCAGTAACCCCCCCCCCCGGACTCTCCCATCGCATGCAACAATATCTCGAACAGAGCGGAGTCCCCCAACTCCAAGCCTCTGACCTAGCAACCCTAAGCACACCAATTTCCGAAAAAGAAATGGAACAGACCGTTAAATCTCTACCATCCCACAAGTCCCCAGGCCCAGACGGACTACCCTACGAATGATATAAGTCTTTCCTTCCCCTCCTACTCCCCCACTTGTGCAAACTCTTCAATGCCTTCCTCCGGGACACCCCCATCCCAGCAGACATGCAACGATCCTTTATTACTCTGATCCCCAAACCAGATAAAGACCCCATCCTATGCGCCAATTACAGACCCATCGCTCTGCTGAACTCGGACCTTAAAATCTTTACAAAACTGCTCTCAATTCGCCTAAATGTAGTTCTCCCCTCTCTCATCCACAAGGATCAGGTGGGCTTTGTCCCACTCAGACAGGCGGGTGACAATACCAGGAAGGTGATCGATCTGGTGGACATGGCGAACAGGGAGAACTCGGCATCCTTGCTACTTAGCCTGGATGCCGAAAAGGCCTTTGACCGTCTTGGGTGGCCCTTCCTGTTCGCCATGCTACAAGCGATCCAGCACCTCTACTCCCACCTCTCATCCCAGGTTAGGACTCCCTTTGCTCTCTCCTCCTCTTTCTCAGTAACTAACGGCACCCAGCAGGGGTGCCCAGTCTCACCCCTGCTATTTGCTCTTGTGTTGAACCCCTAGCCGCCTCTGTTTGAAATAATCCGGCTATCCAGGGTGTATCGATCAGGGGCAGAGAGTTTAAAATTTCACTATTCCCTGACCAATTTATCCTCACCCTGACACAACCTAGAATCGCCCTCCCAAATCTCCATGCAGAACTTGACCACTATGGAGCCCTCTTGGGATACAAAATTAATACATCTGAATCGGAGGCCCTCCCAGTCAATATCCCTGAAGCGGAAACTAAGGGCCAATTTCTCCTATCACTGGAAACGTACCACCTTGAAATATCTGGGAATACACATCACCCCAAAATTCACCACTTTATACCAGGAAAACTCCCCCCTCCCCCTCCACTCGATCAGAACCCTGCTCCTGCAGTGGAAAAAGCACCACATCTCCCTCCTAGGCCGGATCGCCTCAGTTAAGATGACAATCCTCCCGAAGCTACTATACCTTTTCCAAACGCTACCTATTTCTGTCCCTTAAAAACACCTGAGAAAACTCCAATCTGATCTACTTAAATTTATCTGGAACCACAAAAGGCATAGAATACCCCAATCGGTACTAATGGCGGCACGCTCGGATGGAGGCCTCGCGTTTCCCAACCTCAGGTAGCTCCTGAACGTTTACTGGGATCCATGTCCCAACTTCGACGGCTCGGGCGCAAACTGTCGCCTCCACATCTTCAGAAAGATCGCTTCTGACCTCATTTATCTGCAATCCCAAGGTGCCAGATAGCCTCACCTACCAAATGTCATATCCATGGTCATCACGGAATTTATTTCACTATGGGAACCTAGTGGACCCTAGATCACGCAAGTTTTTACCCTTCTCAAAACTTCAGACCAAATTTAACCTGCCTCGCCAGGTGTTTTATAGTTATCTACAAATACGCCACTACGCCCTGACCATAGCACCTGACCTGCAATTCTCTTCCCAAACCCCTTTTGAAAATCTAATCCCAGCAGGCTCTGCCCAGAAGGGCCTAATCTCCGACATTTACAAAATACTAAATGCTTACCCACTAGAAACAAAAGGTAAACACACCTATATGATTAAGTGGGAGAAAGCCCTCAATGAGGAAATCCCTATAGAACAATGGCAGGTGATATGGTCTCAGGCGGCAAAGAGCTCACTCTGCACACCGTATAAAGAAAATGCCTATAAAATCATCCTTTTCTGGTACATGACTCCAGATGTGCTCCACACCATCTATCCCACTAGTTCGGATCGATGCTGGCAATGCCAGGGAGATAAGGGCACCCTCCTCCACATTTATTGGAGCTGCCCACTAACTACCCCCTTCTGGAATGTGGTCCAGCAGTTGCATACCCGTCTTCTAGAAACACCAGTCCCCAAGACCCCCAAATTTTTCCTATTGGGCTTATCGCCACTAAGGGTCTCCACACCCTACAAAAAACTAGCACGCCACATCCTCACAGCTGCACGCTGTCTTACTGCCCTAAACTGGAAAAAACGTCCCCCCCTACTCCTGAGGCCTTATACACCAGAATTAAAGATGTGGAGTTGATGGAGAAGATGACGACCAGGATGCAGGACAGGCTGGATGCTCATGACAAAGTCTGGGAGCTGTGGCACCTTCGGGAGGACCCACCATGACCAGGTAAATGAGCTGCTACGATGACCTCTTCCTTCTTCTTTTTCTATCCCTCTCTTCTTCCTCTACCTTGAGTATTCTTGTGACTCTCACTACCTTACATACGATGCTACATGTTATTACATGATACTAAGATGCATATACAACAATTTCAGATATGCGACTGTTACTGTCTTAGAGCATATTGAAAGAAATTTCAAGCAAACATCTGAAAAAATTGATGCATAATACGATCTGTATTTTTTCATTTAACATATCCCTGTAATGCAAATGCAAATAATAATGAAATGTTATTTGGAAAAAAGGATGTGCTGTAACACTCTTTATATTGCTAAAGAAATGGATAACTTTGCTGGATTTATATCAAAACCTTTATAAGTAAAGAGCACAATGTTTTCCCATTATATAGTTTTTACTCCCATTATGGAGAACATTCTTTATTCAAGAACCTATGAGAGATGGAGAGTGGTTTCTAGTTATACAGTGGGCCAAGGATGGTGGTGTAGACAGTAGACAAGTCTGACACAGGGCACTATTTAAGTGCCCACTGTGATGGCCCTGAGTATGTGGGATATTTTATCCCTGGTTTGAAATGTGGAGAGCTTCAGCTAGACTGATTGAAAGGGTACTGGTTGTCCTGGGGTTTGAGCTCTTGCAAGGAACAGAAGTTGGAGAAGAGTGCAGAGTTTGGAGAAATGATTCTGGTAGCCCTAGATTCCTAAATTTGGGGAAATTATTCTGGTAGCCCTGGAGTCCTGAGTTTGGACTTTGGGGAAATTATTCAGGTAGCCCTGGAGTTCTGAGTTTGGGGGAACAATTCTGGTGGCCCTGGAGCCCTGACTTCCGGGCAATGATTCTGGTAGCCTTTGAGTCCTGAGTTTGGTGACATAATTTTGGAGAGCCCTGGAGTCTTGAGTTTAGGGAAAACATTTCATATAGCCCTAAACTCCTGAGTTTGGGGAAATTATTCTGCTAGCCCTGGAGTCTTGAGTTTGGGGAAATTATTCTGGTACTCTATAAATCCTGAGTTTGGCAAAACAATTTTGGATAGCCCTGGATTTCTGAGCTTGGAGAAACAATTCTGGTAGCCCTGGAGTCCTGAGTTTAGGGAAATTATTCTGGTGTCCCTGGAGTCCTGAGTTTGGAGAAACGATTTTAGTAGCCCTGGAGTCCTAAGTTCAGGAAAACGATTTCAGGTAGCTCTGAAGTTCTGAGTTTGAGGAAAACAATTTCAGATAGCCCTTGAGTCGTGAGTTTGGTGAAACAATTTCAGGTAGCCCTGCAGCTCTGGGTTAGGAGAACTGATTTTGGATAGCTCTGGAGTCCTGAGTTTGGGGAAACGATTTCAGATAGCCGTGGAGTCCTAAATTTGAGGGAACAATTTTAGATATCCCTGGAGTCCTATGTTTGGGGGAACAATTTAAGATAACCCTGGAGTCCTGAGTTTGGGGTGAACAATTCTGGTAGCCATGTAGTCATGAGTTTTGGGAACAATTCTGGTTGCCCTGGAGTCCTGAGTTTAGGGCAATGATTATGGTAGCCTTTGAGTCCTGAGTTTGGTGAAATTATTTTGGATAGCCCTGTGGTCTCAAGTTTGGGAGAGACTATTTCATATAACCCTGAAGTCCTCAGTTTAGGGAAATTATTCTGCTAACCCTGGAGTGCTGAGCTTGGGGAAATGATTCTTGAGCTTGGGGAGATGATTGTAGTCCTAATGTTCTGAGTTTGGCAAAACAATTTTGGATAGCACTGAAGTCCTGAGTTTGATGAATCAAATGCAGGTAGCCCTGGAGTCCTAAGTTCCGAAAAATTAGTTCAGACACCCCTGGAGTTGTGTGTTTGGCAAAATAATTTCAGATAACACTGGAATCCTGAGTTTGAGGGAACAGTTTTGGATAGCCCTGAACTGAATTTTACAGGTGCACTAAGTAAAGTCTGTTCTGCAGAATTTGATTCACGCAAAATCCACACTAGAGGCTGGTCGGCTTCTAAGATGAGAGATACAAAGTGTTGAAGTGACAGGCAAAAGGTCCTGTCTGCAAGCTCTACCTGTAGCAAAATCAGTGTCATGTTTTCTGCACAGCTACTGGCTGATGGAAATATTAAAACTGTCTTAGAGTTCAGGCACAGGTCAGACAGGTTTAATAAAGCAGAGCTCCCCAGATAAATGAGTTTAGTATCATGGGTGTGAACAGAAGTCTTGGTCTTCGCAGGAAAGCATCAACAAAGCATGGGGGTCATGGAGAAACCAATACCAGCCCCCCCCCCCCCCAAAAAAAAGTACAGGTAGACAATGGAGCCATTATAATGGCTCAAAATATTCATTTGTTCCTTTGTTATTAAAGTGCATATTTTTAGTTTTACAAGTCTACAGGAATACATTCCTGACGTGCTACAATATACACTGATCAGCCATACCTTTATGACCACCCATCTAATATTGAGTAGGTACTCCTTTTGCTGCCAAAATAGCCCTGACCCATTGAGACATGGATGGCACTAGACCTTCAAGGTATCTGGCACCAAACTGTCAGTAGCAGATCCTTTAAGTCCTGTAAGTTGTGAGGTGGGGCTTCCATAGATTGGACTTGTTTTTCTAGCATATCCCACAGATGCTCAATTGCATTGCGATCTGGAGAATCTGGAGGCCAAGTCTTCACCTGAAACTTGTTGTGTTCCTCATACCATGCAGTGTGGTAGGGTCACGGCTGTATTATCCTGCTGAAAGAGGCCAGTGCCATCAGGGAACACCGTTTCCGTGAAGGGGTGTACTTGGTTACCAACAATGTTTAGGTAGGTGGTATGTGTCAAGTAACACCCACATGAATGACAGGAGCCAAGGTTTCCCAGCAGAACATTGCCCAAAGCATCACATTGCCCCCGCCAGCTTGCCTTCTTCCCATACTGCATTCTGGTGCCATCTCTTCCCCACGTAAGTGATGCACACGCACCCAGCCATCCACATGATGGAAAATAAAATGTTATTCATCAGACCAGGTCACCTTCTTCCATTGCTCCGAGATCTAGTTCTGATGATCACGTGCCCATTGTAGGAGTTTTTTGGCTGTGGACACAGGTCAGCATGGGCACCCTGACCGGTCTGCTACTACACAGCCCCATACACAACAAACTGCCATGACCATTTTTTCTGCCTTCAGAACATCAACTTCAGGGACAACATATTTACTTGCGTCTTTCTTCCTAATATATCCCACTGATTTTCAGATGCCATTGTAACAAGATAATCAATGTTATTCATTTGTCAATGGTCATAAAGTTTATCTTTAAAAGCCATTTTTGAACTCCAGTCACCTAATTTGCCTAGGCTTAGATGAAGTCATCAGTCTGCTGCAGGCAGGAGGAAGCATTTCCTCAGTCTCTGCCCCAGTGATCAGGCTACAGCATTGTAACTTTGTAGAGAAGCATAAGGTGAGAGGCTGCAGCAGGGGCTGACCTGTGTCTGACAGCTGCAAACAGAGCCAAGAACTGCACATGCACCAAGATTTGCAAGACCGTGTAATTTTTGAGCCAGGATCTCTGTCCAGGAACTAGATGGTGACCCTGCCAGATAGCCTCACCTACCAAATGTCATAACCGTGGTCATCGCGGAATTTATTTCACTATGGGAACCTAGTGGACCCTAGATCACGCAAGTTATTACCCTTCTCAAAACTTCAGACCAAATTTGACCTGCCTCGCCAGGTGTTTTATAGTTATCTACAAATACGCCACTACGCCCTGACCATAGCACCTAACCTGCAATTCTACCCCCCCAGGCCCTTTTGAAAATCTAATCCTACCAGGCTCTGCCCAGAAGGGCCTAATCTCTGACATTTACAAAATACTAAATGCTTACCCACTAGAAACAAAAGGTAAACACACCTCTATGATTAAGTGGGAGAAAGCCCTCAATGAGGAAATCCCTATAGAACAATGGCAGGTGATATGGTCTCAGGCGGCAAAGAGCTCACTCTGCACACTGTATAAAGAAAATGCCTATAAAATGATGGCTGAACAAACATGACTTCGTCCTTTTGGATAGAAAAAGCAGATAAAGGCATTGTCAGGGAGTATACTGTGATATACATACATACCTGAAAGTGTAACACTGACACATTATTTAGCATGCCACACTTAATGCAAAAATATACACTATACTAACAAAAGTATTGGGACGCCTGCCTTTACATGCACATGAATTTTAATGGCATCCCAGTCTTAGTCCGTAGGGTTCAATATTGAGTTGGCTCCGCCCTTTGCAGCTATAACAGCTTCAACTCTTCTGGGAAGGCCGTCCACAAGGTTCAGGAGTGTGTCTATGGGAATGTTTGACCATTCTTCCAGAAGCGCATTTGTGAGGTCAGGCACTGATGGTGAAAGAGAAGGCCTGGCTTGCATTCTCCGCTCTAATTCATCCCAAAGGTATTCTATCGGGTTGAGGTCTGGACAGATGAGTTCCTCCACCCCAAACTCGCTCATCCATGTCTTTATGGACCTTGCTTTGTGCACTGGTCCAAATCATTTGGTGGAGGGGGGGATTATGGTGTGGGGTTGTTTTTCAGGGGTTACATAATTACATAATTACATAGTAGGTGAGGCTGAAAAAAGACACAAGTCCATCAAGTCCAACCTAAGTTGGACTTGCTCCCTTAGTTCCAGTGAAGTAAACTTTTAAGGTGTCAGCATACCAAGACATTTTGGACAATTTCATGCTCCCAACTTTGTGAGAACAATTTGGGAATGGCGAATACCAAATAAGTGAACATGAATAATCGATAAATGTGATATGTGACCCTCCTATTGTGGATGGTCAGTAGTGTACAGTGCTTAATACAATCTCCCGATCCTCAGTAAAGTGCAAGTGCTCAAAAACTCCACATGGATTCCCAATCATAAACAGCAAATAAATAAATAGATGAGGTGATATAATAAATATGAATAATCGGTGCGATAATAAAAGAGATATATCTCCCAGAGGAAGTCACGAGGCTGTGACGAAACTAGTAGGAGGGGCTTGGAGGGCTGACGTATGAGGAAGTATCTGGAAAGATTGTCTTAGTGTGACGGACAGAGGGAACACTGTCAACCGGAGCTGCAGAGCTGGATCTCAGGTGAAATCACTGTCTCCACACACAGGTTGTTTGCACACAGGCTGGTTTTAATATGGAAAATGTGAGTTGATAAATATAAATATGGCGCATGATTGTTTAATACATTTTTAAAAGAATAAAACACTATTTTCAGTTTCTACTTGAAATGCATGTGGGTGATGTGAGAGGAGGGATCTGGTGACTATCAGGAAGGAGTATTACATGGTGGAATTGGTTTCCTAAGATATATACCAAAGGAAGGAGGAACAAATAAGGGAAATACCCCAGAGGATTAACCACTGTCACATGTTTTTATGAAGCCTTAAGGTAAGGGCACATCCGGTGAAGGGTCGCACAAGGAGTGATTTGTCGCATGCACAGAGGTGAATCAAAGTGAAGAGCTTTGGTCTATAGCATCTCACCTTTATTCACATACCTTGGACTATTTTATTGTTTATATTCACTATAGATTCGACTATTCGTCATTTATTAATTGTTTAAAAGCACATTGTTTTATTACCGCATTGATTATTCACATTTATTTATATCACTTCATCTATTTATGTATTTGCTGTTTATGATTGGGAATCCGTGTGGAGTTTTTGAGCACTTGCACTTTAATGAGGATCGGGAGATTGTATTAAGCACTGTACACTACTGACCATTCACAATAGGAAGGTCACATATCACATTTATCGATTATTCATGTTCACGTAGGGCTCCACTTATTTGGTATTCACTTTTGCATTATCACATAAATAGGAAGTGTAAGGGAGTGCTGGCAGCTTTTTACTTATTTATTTGTTGACTTTGCGTAGCAGCTCACGAGGTTCTAACACACATTTATATAGTTTGGGGATGGCCCCTTCCTGTTCCAACATGACTGCGCACCAGTGCACAAAGCAAGGTCCATAAAGACATGAATGAGCAAGTTGAGGGTGGAGGAACTTGACTGGCCTGACCTCCTGACCTCAACCCGATAGAACACCTTTGGGGTGAATTAGAGCGGAGACTACGAGCCAGGCCTTCTCGTCCAACATCAATGCCCGACCTCACAAATGTGCTTCAGGAAGAATGGTCAAACATTCCCATAGACACACTCCTAAACCTTGTGGACGGCCTTCCCAGAAGAGCTGAAGCTGTTATAGATGCAAAGGGTGGGCCAACTCAATATTGAACCCTACGGACTAAGACTGGGATGTCATTGAAGTTCATGTGCGTGTAAAGGCAGGTGTCCCAATATTTTTGACAACATAGTGTATCTGATAACAGGTCCACTTTAATGACCAGACTTTAGACTTTGCAGCTCGGCCAAGTAATCTCTGAAATCTTCACCTTCCCCTTTATGTCTTGTATAAAAGATTTTGCTATTTGCTATTGCTATATTGACATCTATTCCGAGGATACTGACTCACCAGCTCTGTAACATCTCACTAATATCTCAAGGTGTTGTCTCCGAGAACTGATGTCTGTTCATAAATTGACCCGGCTGAATCACGGCTGGAAATAGCAACAGACGGGGGACAAAATATTAGAACGAAGATTGTGGTTAGTATCAAAGACGATGCTATGAAAACACACAGCAGGCATCTGAATGACCCCACGCTATAGGGCAGCCAGCAATCTGCTTCAATTAAACACAAAGCTGCCCACGACGTACAGTATGTTTCAATCCCAGTTGGACTTTTTATCTGATTGCAACATTGATCAGATACAGTATAATTGTAACAAACCAATCAGGGGCCCAGATAATGAGGGAGATAGGGGGTCCAAACCATCTGTATTGTCCAACTCCAGGCAACTAAAAAACTATCCCTTGCTACAGAGCTGTGTCCGCACTGCAAGGGTTATCTGCTCATTTAGGTCTAGGGGAACAATGAAAGATTTACTTACCCGATCCTCTGGTCCTCTCTACTGCTGGACTGGTCCCTGCAGCTTCTTCTCCCCCGTGCTTACAGATAACAAGATCAATGGTGTCATGGGGGGGGGGGAGACTTATGTCAGAAGCAGAAACTCCTCTTTGCTCAAGGAACCCCTAGCAACCTCTGGAGGAAACCTAGAGGTTCATGGAAACCTAGTTGAGAAACCCTCATCTATAGTATCTCTTCTTTTTTGTCTTCTTTTTCATTGAAGTTAAATAATGAACTTCAATGGAAATGTGACATCTTTGAGTTTTTGGTGATGGAGGGGTGCAGGTTGCCGGACACAGAAGGCTACAAAATGTTTATGGAGATGACACCATTGGCAAGAGCAATGAGCACATAGTAATGAAGACATTTAAATCTCCATTCTGTAGCCTTCTGTGGATGTCAGACAGTCTTCTCCTTCTTAAAGAACTCAATGATGGAACTTTGCTTCTGTTTAGCTGCAATGAAATAGAAGAAGAAGAAGGGTTACTATAGAGGAAGAATTACTGTACCAACATGTGGAATTTGGATGACCTACACCATTATACGTTTTACTCTCATCTGACCATAACACCTTTTTCCATGTGGCCCTTTTTCCAAGGTGCATTTAAGGTGGTCAAATGAGACTATAATTGAATTATTTGGCCTCAACATCAAATGATATGTCTAGTGGAAATCCAATACAGATCACCATCCAAATAACACCATTCATACAGTAAAGCATGGAGGTGTTAATATCCTGTTATGGGGGTGTTTCTCTGCAGCAGGGATTGGAGCACTTGTCAGGATAGAAGGAAAAATGGATGGGGCAAAATACCATCAGATTCTTGAGGAAAATCTGCTGCTCTCTGCCAAAAATTTGTCAGCGGGAAGAAGGTTTACCTTCCAAAATGACAATGACCCAAAGCACACAGCAACAATGAGCACACAGTGGTTGAAGGAGAAAAAGGTGAATGTCCTTGCATGGCCTAGTCAGAGCCCAGACATAAACCCCATAAAGTCAATCTGTGGAATGACTTGAAGATTGCAGTCCACAAATAGTCACCATCAAATCTAACTGAGACATATCCCAACAGACTAAAGGCTGTAATTAAAGCAAAAGGTGATCCAACAAAATACTGACACAAGGGGGGGTAATGTTTTGCATTACTTTCAGTACAGTCCTCATAGAACTGCACATACAGTGCCTTGAAAAAATATTCATACCCCTGGAAATCTCCCACATTTCGTCATGTTACAACCAAAAACATAAATGTATTTTATTGGGATTTTATGTGATAGACCAACACAAAGTGGCACATAATTGTGAGGTGGAAGGAAAATTATAAATGGTTTTCAATTTTTTATAAATATCTGAAAAGCGTGGCGTGCATTTGTATTCAGCCCCCTTTACTCTGATACCCCTAACTAAAATCTAGTGGAACCAATTGCCTTCAGAAGTCACCTAATTAGTAAATAGAGTCCATCTGTGTGTAATTTAATCTCAGTAAAAATACAGCTGTTCTGTGAAGCCCTCAGAGGTTTGTTAGAGAACTTTAATGAACAAACAGCATTATAAAGGCCAATGAACACACCAGACAGGTCGGGGATAAAGTTGTGGAGAAGTTTCAAGCAGGGTTAGGTTATAAAAAATATCCCAAGCTTTGAATATCTCATGGAGCACTGTTCAATCCATCATCCAAAAATGGGAAGAGTATGGCACAACTGCAAACCTATCAAGACATGGCCGCCCACCTAAACTGACCGGCCGGGCAAGGAGAGCATTCATCAGAGAAGCAGCCAAGAGGTCCATGGTAACTCTGGAGGAGCTTCAGAGATCCACAGCTCAGGTGGGAGAATCTGTCCACAGGACAACTATTAGTCGTGCACTCCACAAATCTGCCCTTTATGGAAGAGTGACAAGAAGAAAGTAATTGTTGAAAGAAAGCCAAAAGAAGTCCAGTTTGCAGTTTGTGAGAAGCCATGTGGAGGACACAGCAAAGATGTGGAAGAAGGTGCTCTGGTCAGATGAGACCCAAATTGAACATTTTTTTGCCTAAAAGCAAAACGCTATGTGTGGCAGAAAACTAACACTGCACATCACCCTGAACACACCATCCCCACCGTGAAACATGGTGGTGGCAGCATCATGTTGTGGGGATGCTTTTCTTCAGCAGGGACAGGGAAGCTGGTCAGAGTTGATGGGAAGATGGATGGAGCCAAATACAGGGCAATCTTAGAAGAAAACCTGTTAGAGCCTGCAGAAGACTTGAGACTGGGGCGGCGGTTCACCTTCCAGCAGGACAATGACCCGAAACATACAGCCAGAGCTACAATGGAATGTTTTAGAACAAAGCATATTCATGTGTTAGAATGGTCCCGTCAAAGTCTAGACCTAAATCCACTTGAGAACCTGTGACAAGACCTGAAAATTGCTCTTCACAGATGTTCTCTGTCCAATCTGACAGAGCTTGAGTTATTTTGCAAAGAAGAATGGGCAAAAATGTCCCTCTCTAGATGTGAAAAGCTGGTAGAGACATCCCCAAAAAGACTTGAAGCTGTAATTGCAGCGAAAGGGGGTTCTACAAAGATTGACTCAGGGAGGCGCCATACAAACGCATTTTCTTTTCCATGAATGTTATTGTCGTTGATAGATTATTAGAATGGAATAGTGTGACCTGTATTTTGTTACTTTGTTGCATTTAGCTTTTTAAAACAGATATGGCCTATAAGCCATATTTATATTAGCTTACATTATTTTAACTCAGGACAATGTTGAGCAACAAACATAAAGAAAAGCAATTGCTACCAAGAACACACTGCAGCTGTGCCAAAGACACAAAATATCAATTTACTAATTCAAAAAATAAACAAATGTAAATGATTTTTTGCTCATGCCTTGAATAATTAACAATTAATAAATAAGCAAAACCCTGTGATTGGTGGTGGCGGATGCTTGTGTCATCTGGTTCCTCACTTTGTTCATCTTCTTTTAATGGTAGACATTCATTTTAGGCAAACAGCTATCACTCCGGCACGTCTGTGATGTCATCAGACAACAAATACAAATTACGCTCAGATAAGATCAGTGTCTGAGGAAGGATGACTGCTAGTCTTTGCTTGACCTCCTGCAATCTGTCTCCTACTTGTGTCCTGTTCTGTTGTCTTGGTAATGGCTTGGTTTGTTCTATTTGTTTCTGCTGGGACTGCTATTCTGCCTGTGCAATAAATATAACATACCTGACCTTTACCCTGTAATCCTTACTATACCTGTCTGCCCCAGCCTTGTATTCCAACTGTACCTGTCTGTCTGCTGTCCTGACCCTCACCCTGTGTTCTGTCTATTCTTTTCTGCCCCCGGTCATGACCCTCACCTTGAATTCTGCCTATGCCTGCCTGCCTCCTGTCCTGACCCTCACCTTGTATTCTGACTATATCTCTCTGCTCTCTGTCCTGACCCTCACTTTGTATTCTGACTATATCTCTCTGCTCTCTGTCCTGACCCTCACCTTGTATTCTGACTATATCTCTCTGCTCCCTGTCCTGACCCTCACCTTGTATTCTGACTATATATCTCTCTGCTCTCTGTCCTGACCCTCACCTTGTATTCTGACTATATCTCTCTGCTCTCTGTCCTGACCCTCACCTTGTATTCTGACTATATCTCTCTGCTCTCTGTCCTGACCCTCACCTTGTATTCTGACTATATCTCTCTGCTCTCTGTCCTGACCCTCACCTTGTATTCTGACTATATCTCTCTGCTCTCTGTCCTGACCCTCATGTAGTATTTTGACTATACCTGCCTCCTCCCTGTCCTGACCTTCACCCTGTATTCTTACTATACCTGGCTACCTCCTGTCCTGACCCTCACCTTGTATTCTGACTATATCTCTCTGCTCTCTGTCCTGACCCTCACCTTGTATTCTGACTATATCTCTCTGCTCTCTGTCCTGACCCTCATGTAGTATTTTGACTATACCTGCCTCCTCCCTGTCCTGACCTTCACCCTGTATTCTTACTATACCTGGCTACCTCCTGTCCTGACCCTCACCTTTTATTCTGACTATGGTGTCCGTTTATGAAGTAGTGAACAGCGGTGATCCCCAGGATCGGCACTGATCACAGTCCATAAACAGTTTATGAAACAGAGATAATGGGGGGAGAAGTTTTTGAACATGTTCTCCCGCCGATGATCTCCGCACACAGAGAATCCTCATTGACTGACACAGTAGCGGCCAGTTTATGAAGCTGCGATCTCAGCGCTTCACTGGCGATTTGTGTCAGAATTCACACTCCCCGATTTACCAGCTCAGAGGTGGAGAATCGGGGCGTGAAGAGGGAATCCCGGGGGGATCTGAGGGGGAAGGAGGAAGATTTTTAACTCCCTTCTACCTCGTTCAGACCCCCCCCCAACACTGTAACCATGTCCCCCTGTCATATTTATGTGTATACATACATATATATATATATATATATATATATATATATATATATATATATATATATATACATATATATATATATATATATATATATATAATGTGTATATATATATATAATGTATGTGTGTGTATATACATGTATATATAATGTATGTGTGTGTATACATATATATATATATATATAATGTAGGGGGACTCGTTATTTTATTAGCATTAACCACACCGTCTGTCAGTGTACTGAGAGGTGATAATTTATCACTGCTTAATAAACTGACATCTCAGTGTTTCTGTGAATTTCTGGTGCTGTAATCTCATAAAGTCTCACGAGATTCCAGTATCAGGGGCCGTTCTCCACTGTTTGGAGCGTTTGTAGATCGCTTCACCTGTGTGCTTCATAAACAGGCACACAGAGGAGAAAGATCTCCTCTGTGAATGCCGGAGAACGAAGCAGTGAATAGATTTCACTGCTTCATAAACGGACACCTATATCTCTCTGCTCTCTGTCCTGACCCTCATCTTGTATTCTGACTATACCTGTCTGCTCTCTGTTCTGACCATCACCCTGTATTCTGACTATACCTGGCTACCTGCTCTCCGGACCCTCTCATTCTGAATATACCTGTATGCCCCCTGTCCTGACCCTCACCTTGATTTTGACTATATCTCTCTGCCTCTAGTCCTGACCCTTATCCTGAATTCTGTCTTTACCTGCCTTCCTCCTGTCTTGACCCTCCCCTTGTATTCTGACTATATCTCTCTGCCTCCTGTCCTGACCCTCACCTTGATTCTGACTATATCTCTCTGCCTCTAGTCCTGACCCTTATCCTGAATTCTGTCTTTATCTGTCTGCCTCCTGTCCTGATCCTCACCTTGTATTCTGACTATACCTGTCTGGCTCCTGGCCCTCAGATGGTATTCTGACTATACCTGTATGCCCTCTGTCCTGACCCTCACCTTGATTCTGACTATATCTCTCTGCCTACTGTCCTAACCCTCACCTTGATTCTGACCATATCTCTCTGCCTCTAGTCCTGACCCTTATCCTGAATTCTGTATTTACCTGTCTGCATCCTGTCCTGACCCTCACTTGGTATATTGACTAGACCCGTATGCCCTCTGTCCGACATGGAAGGTGCCCGACTTTTAATCCGACTTTGCCCTGCGACTTCATGTCCTACTTCCATGCAATTTCAATGAACGGCAACTGACTTTAAGTCTGGCATGAATCTGGAGGGGGAACCCCACACCCCCCCAAAAAAAACAAATAACGCGTGCCCTCCCCCAAAACCGTAACAGACCCTTCGGATCTAGTATGGGTTTTAAGGGGAACCCCCACACCAAAAAAAAAAAAAAAACAGGCCCCTATCTAAGCATGCAGCCTGGCAGGTCAAGAAAGGGGGGGCCGAGCAAGCAACCCCCTCCTGGACCACACCAGGCCACATGCCCTCAACATAGGGGGTAGGTGCTTTGGGGCAGGGAGGCTCTGCACCCCCCACTCCAAAGCACCTTGTCCCCATGTTGATGGGGACAAGGGCCTCTTCCCAACAACCCTGGGCGGTAGTTGTGGGGGTCTGCGGGCAGGGGGGCTTATTGTAACCTGAAAGCCCCCCCATGTGAATGAGTATGGCGTACATCGTACCCCTACCCCTTCACCAAAAAAGGGTAAAAAATAATAAAAACAGAATGCAAATTTTTGACAAAGTCTTTTATTAAAAATAGCTCCAACGTGTCTTCTTTCTCTGGTGGTTGCCTCTCTCCCCCGGTCTTCTCCTTTCCACTGCCGATGTCTTTTCCCCTCTCCGGTTCTTCTTCCCCCGCTGCCAATGTCTTCTTCCTCCGGTTCTTCTCCCTCTTCCGGTTCTTCTCTCTCTGCTGCCGATGTCTTCTTCCTCTGGTTCTTCTGCTGGATCTTCTCCCAATGCTAGCTCCCGCAGTTGTGACAGCTCTGCTCTCTGACGCTTCTTTTATAGACATGGGGCGTGGCCATCCGGTGACATCATGCGGAGACGATACCCCCTTATGACATCACCACCAGGGGGAAGAACCATCAGAGGAAGAAGACAGCTGAGAGAGAAGAACTGGAGGAAGAACCAGCGTAAGAAGACAACAGCGCAGTGAGAAGAACCGGAGGAACGGTGGAAATACCTTCCATCCAGGGTTGTCAGGAAAAGGCCCTTGTCCCCATCAACATGGGGACAAGGTGCTTTTGGGGTGGGGGGGCTCTGTGCCCCCCCGCCCAAAAGCACCCACTCCCCCGTGTTGAGGGCATGTGGCCTGGTATGGTCAAGGAGGGGGGAGGGGCGCTCGTTCCCCCCCTTTCCTGACCTGCCAGGCTGCATGCTCGGATAAGGGTCTGGTATGGATCTTGGGGGGGACACCATTTTTTTTTAGTTTTGGCATGGGGGTTCCCCTTAAAATCGGGTCTGGCATGGTCTCGGGGGGGACCCCACGCCATTTTTTTTTTTTGGCGTGGGGGTCCCCCCCTCAAGATTCATACCAGACTCAAAGGGCTTGGTATTGTCAGATCAAAGTCAGATTGAAGTCGCATGGAAGTCATACATGAAGTCGTAGGGCAACATCGGAGCGGAAGTCATCCGACTTCCATGTCGGAGCAGTGTGAACCCAGCCTCAGATGTAAGCTATTTACTTTAAATGTAGTCCACAGCCGAGGGATAATAAAAAAGGCCGAGCCTAGTAGATGAATTGGGTCATCTTGGCAGATATGCCACGTCTCAAAGCGTTAATGCAAACACAGGCCAGCTGTAACAGAGCTCATTGTCTCAGGCATGGCATTGATGTGTAAAAGACAGCGAACACTTGACTGAATCTGCCTAACTTCTTCAACGCTGCCATAGTGATGTGCTGTCACATGCGACTCAGTCATTATTCCACAGCTGATGTATTCTGGGTTGGTGGCGTGCAAATGAGCACGCCGAATTGCATCCAATTTACAGCAGTGGGGTAATATCTTGTGTTATTGTGGGATGATAACCGAAATTTTGGATTGCATTAGTAAGCAGAAGCGAGCGCCGCCCCCCCGCCGGGCGTCCCTTCCCAATCCGGTGTTGTACATGACCCTCTGGGGAGAGATACCCGCTCTGTCCCCATCATTTCCACTCAGTATCTCATCTGTTCCGTTCCAGGTCCCTTTGATGGATCTTGATAAGCTGTGCCAGTTCTCATAGCGCTCGCCTATTTGTATCTAGCCACATTGCTTCCCAAAAAAAAAGCAGAATGAAATGACTGGTGTGATGCAGTTACAGAAAAAGTGATGTCTCTTTTCCTGGGATAATCACAGCTGTCATTTAACTGCTGTTAATGATACACTGACAAATTCGGATAATGACTTGTTCACTTCCAGATCATTCATAACAACAGGGAGACCCAAAGGACGATCGGCGCCGGCGAGCAGGAGAGAAAATTAGCACACAGTCTGGAGAAAAAAAGGCAAAGCGGGGGAAGAAGGAACATCTCTAATTAAAGGGAAGAGAGGGCTCCAGGCCACTTTTAAAGGACTCACATCAAAATCTCCTCCAAAAGTAATTGTCGGATAACATGCACACGTTACATCTTATTTTTAAGTGGATGTCCAGGCATTGCCCATCATGTTATTTTTTAATCAAGTTCTTTGAGCAAGAAACTTTTATTGCTCCCTGTGGCATCATCGCCAGGCTTGTAAAATGTTTGTGGGGCAGCTGCTGGAAGATCAGTTCCGGTTGAACTAGGCACTCCCCCAGAAGCTGGGCCAGGACAAGGGGGAAGGGGGCAGAAGGGGCATGTGCCCTTTTGGCAATCTTATTATGGGGAGGGGAGTGGACTTGCTGCAAAGAATATTCCCCGCCCCCTTCAGATCTTCCAACTGTCACCTTACCAGGTCAGCATTCCTGCTTACAGCAGGGGAAGAGAGAGGCTGCAGTAAGCAGAGAGAGCAGAGCGAGCAGCAGAGGCAGGCCCTCACAGCTGATACCAGTGGCTTGGAGAGTGTGGGATTGGTGACTCATATGTACAGTATGTACAGCTCCAAATGTGTCCTCTCACTCCATTCATCTTTTCCAATTGTGGAAGGAGGGGAGACTGCCTGCACTCCTCCTGGCCAGGGGTCTCTTACTGGAGAGGGGTGGGTAGGGGTTCTCTATCCAGGTCTCTTCTGATCGCCTTCCGCACTCCTCCTAGATGAGGGTCTTCTTCTACTGGAGAGGGGGAGTTCCTGTATTCCTGGATGGGGGTCTCCCTGTATTTCTCTGTATTCCTGAATGGATTGGTAGGGGTCCCTTCTTATCACCCCGACACACTCATCCTATTTGGGGGTTTCCTTCTATTGTTGGGGGCAGTATTCCTGGATGGGATGGAGCGGTCCCCTCTGACCACCTCTATGTACTTCTCCTGTCACATGATTCTCCTTCTATTGTAGGGGATCAGTCCTGGAGGGGTCCTCTCTGATCACCCCCTGCACTCCTCCTGTTCAGGGGTCTTCTTCTGTTGTAGGGGTTCAATATTATTGAAATTGATGGAGGGGTCCCCTGTAGGGATGGTCGAACGGTTTGGCCCGAGCATAAGTTCGGGGCTGAACTTTTGTTGTTCGGTCATTCATGGAACATCCGAACATCGCCCCCCCCCCCCCCCAAAGCGACCACAATACATTGCAAGCCCTGATTGGCTGAAGCAGTGAAAGCTTCAGCCAATCAGGGCACAGAGCACTGTTAGAGTCTTGATTGGACACTGTCATCAAGACTTTATCCAATCATTGCTCATTCCTGCCCCACAGTTTAAAAGTATTCTTTCAATGGCAGCCATTTTCAGTGTGATTTCGGCGTGGTGAGAGATAGAACAGGGCTCTGTTCAGTGCTATTAGTTAGTTAGTGTGCTATACTGTGTAATTTTGCTTCAATTGTCAGTGTAGAATATTAGTTTAGTGTCAGTCTAGGGAAAGTGTGAATGTAGTGAGGAGGACCATCATTCAGCTTTGCATAGTGTGCAGCTAGAGTAGTGACAGCTCAGATAGTCTCACTGTAGTGTAGTGAGACCGTATCATTCCTACATACATTAGTGTAGAGTAGGGACAGCTCATATAGTTTCAGTGTAGTGTAGTGAGACTGTGTCAGTAATCTTTACATTAGTGTATAGCTAGAGTACTGGCAGTTCAGATAGCATCAGTGTAGTGACGGTTGAACAACGTCTATTCGATTGCATTACTGCCAGTTTAACGCCATATAATTTTGTGTGCGTTACTGCCAGTTTGACGCCATATAGTTCTGTGTGCGTTACTGGCAGTTTAACGCCGTATAGTTCTGTGTGCGTTACTGGAGGTTTAATGCCATATAGTTCTGTGTGCGTTACTGCCAGTTTAACATAATATAGTTTTGTGTGCGTTACTGCCAGTTTAATGCCATATAGTTCTGTGTACATTACTGCCAGTTTAACACAATATAGTTCTGTGTGTGTTACTGCCAGTTCAACGCCATATAGTTCTCTGTGCGTTATTGGCAGTTTAACACCATATAGTGTGCACTACTGCCAGTTTAACGTAATATAGTTTTGTGTGCTTTACTGCCAGTTTATTGCCTTATAGTTCTGTGTGCGTTACTGCCAGTTCAACGCCATATAATTATATGTGAGTTACTGCCAGTTTAACACCATATAGTTTTGTGTGCGTTACCGTCAGTTGAACGCCATATAGTTTTGTGCGTTACTGCCAGTTTAACGCCATTTACTTCTGTGTGCATTACTGCCAGTTTAACGCCATATAGTTCTGTGTGCGTTACTGCCAGTTTAACGCCATATAGTTCTGCGTGCGTTACTGCCAGTTTAACGCCATATAGTTTTGTGTGCATTACTGCCAGTTTAACGCCATATAGTTCTATGCATCACTGTACGTTTGGCGCATTATATTGCAGTATATTATAGTGTATCCATGGAGCATGTCTGTGTAGTGTGAGTACTCAAATTAACCACTTGCTGATCGGCTCATGCCGATATACGTCGGCAAAGTTTGTCACCGGCAGCTAGTGGGTGCGCGCCAACGGTGGGAGCGTATCCGTGGGTCCCGCAGACTCGATGTCTGCCGGTGGCCCGCGATCGTGACACAGAGAGGCAGAACGGGGAGATGCCTATGTAAAAAAGGCATTTTCCTGTTCTGCCTAGCAACATGACAGGGATCTACTGAATCTAGTGATCGGGAGCAGTGATCTCTGTCATGTTCTAGTGAGCCCATCCCCCCTACAGTTAGAACACGCTGAGGGAACACACTTAACCCCTTGATCGCCCCTAGTGTTTAACCCCTTCCCTGCCAGTGACATTTACACAGTAATCAGTGCATTTTTATAGCACTGATCGCTGTGTAAATGCCAATGGTCCCAAAATAGTGTCAAAAGTGTCCAATCTGTCCACCACAATGTCGCAGTCACAATAAAAAACGCAGATCACCGCCATTACTAATAAAAAAAAACAATCAATATATGCTTATTGTGATTTTTTTTACCAAAAATATGTAGAAGAGTATATATTGGCCTAAACTGAGGAAAAAAAATGTGTTTTTTATATATATTTTGGGGATATTTATTATAGCAAAAAGTAAAAAATATTACTTTTTTTTTTTCAAAATTGTCGCTCTTTTTTTGTTAGTAGCGCAAAAAATAAAAACTGCAGAGGTGATCAAATACCACCAAAAGAAAGCTCTATTTGTGGGAAAAAAGGACGTCAACTTTGTTTGGGTACAACATCGCATGACCGCACAATAGTCAGTTAAAGTGACGCAGTGCCGTATCGCAAAAAAGGGCTTGGTCAGGAAGGGGGTAAATCCTTTCGGGGCTGAATTAGTGAAGTGCATAAAACACCTCGTTAGATTGATTAGTGCATCTAAGTACAGATTTCAACTTCTTCTTTACATGTGCTTATAAGCACCGCCCCCTCCCTCCCAATAATGTCTGGGAGGACAAGGGGAGGCAGACGTTCCATTGGCACTGTAAGGGGGCCAGCAACAAATGTGTCCACAGGCAAAGGTGGATGTGGTGGTCAGTCCTCAGGCAGGGCATCATTTCCTCTGTTTAGTGAGTTTGCCCATGCTATCCAGCCATAGCATGCAGAGGAGGTGGTGGACTGGCTTACTAAACCTTCCTCATCCTCCTCTTCCTCTGTCACGCAAACACAGACAAGTGTGCAGTCCCCTGCAGTTGCCAGAGTGGATAAACCTGCCTCCTTGTCCACATCTATTCCTGCCATAGCCCCAACATCAGCCATTGAGGAGTCAGCTGGGTTATTTGTAGGGATGAGCCGAACACCCCCCTGTTCGGTTTGCACCAGAACATGCGAACAGGCAAAAAATTTGTTCGAACACGCGAACACCGTTAAAGTCTATGGGACACGAACATGAATAATGAAAAGTGCTAATTTTAAAGGCTTATATGCAAGTTATTGTCATAAAAAGTGTTTGGGGACCTGGGTCCTGCCCCAGGGGACATGGATCAATGCAAAAAAAAGTTTTAAATGCGGCCGTTTTTTCGGGAACAGTGATTTTATTAATGCTTAAAGTGAAACAATAAAAGTGTAATATCCCTTTAAATTTCGTACCTGGGGTGTGTTTATAGTATGCCTGTAAAGGGGCGCATGTTTCCCATGTTTAGAACAGTCTGACAGCAAAATGACATTTCAAAGGAAAAAAAGTCATTTAAAACTACTCGCAGCTATTAATGCATTGCCGGTCCGACAATTCACATAGAAGTTCATTGATAAAAACGGCATGGGAACTCCCCACAGGGGAACCCCAAAGCAAAATTAAAAAAAAAAAATGACGTGGGGGGTCCCCCTAAAGGCCCTTCAGGTCTGGTATGGATATTAAGGGGAACCCCGCGCCAAAATTAGGGAAAAAAAACGGCGTGGGGTCCCCCCAAAAATCCATACCAGACCCTTATCCGAGCACGCAACCTGGCAGGCCACAGGAAAAGAGGGGGGGGACGAGAGAGCGCCCCCCCTCCTGAACCGTACCAGGCCACATGCCCTCAACATTGGGAGGGTGCTTTGGGGTAGCCCCCCAAAACACCTTGTCCACATGTTGATGAGGACAAGGGCCTCATCCCCACAACCCTGGCCGGTGGTTGTGGGGGTCTGCGGGCGGGGGGCTTATTGGAATCTGGAAGCCCTCTTTAACAAGGGGACCCCCAGATCCCGGCCCTCCCCCCTGTGTGAAATGTTAAGGGGGTACAATAGTACCCCTATCATTTCACTAAAAAACTGTCAAAAAATTTAAAAATGACAAGAGACAGTTTTTGACAATTCCTTTATTTAAATGCTTCTTCTTTCTTCTATCTTCTATCTTACTTCATCTTCTTCTTCTTCTAGTTCTTCCTCCGGTGTTCTCGTCCAGCATCTCCTCCGCGGCGTCTTCTTCCCTTCTTCTCCTCGGTCCGCTCTACATCCATGGCATGGAGGGAGGTTCCCGCTCTTCTCTTCATCTTCTTCTCTTCATCTTCTTGTCTTCATCTTCTTTTCGGGCCGCTCCGCATCCATGCTGGCATGAAGGGAGGCTCCCGCTGTGTGACGCTTCTCCTCTTCTGACGGTTCTTAAATAATGGGGGGGGGGGCACCCGGTGACCCCGCCCCCCTCTGACGCACGGTGACTTGACGGGACTTCCCTGTGGTGTCATGGGGAATGCCACAGGGAAGTCCCGTCATGTCCCCGTGCGTCAGAGGGGGGCGGGGTCACTGTGCCAAAATTTTTTTAAAAACGGCGTGGGGTCCCCCCAAAAATCCATACCAGACCCTTATCCGAGCACGCAACCTGGCAGGCCGCAGGAAAAGAGGGGGGGACGAGAGAGCGCCCCCCCCCTCCTGAACCGTACCAGGCCACATGCCCTCAACATTGGGAGGGTGCTTTGGGGTAGCCCCCCAAAACACCATGTCCCCATGTTGATGAGGACAAGGGCATCATCCTCACGACCCTGGCCGGTGGTTGTGGGGGTCTGCGGGCGGGGGGCTTATCGGAATCTGGAAGCCCTCTTTAACAAGGGGACCCCCAGATCCTGGCCCCCCCCCTGTGTGAAATGGTAAGGGGGTACAAAAGTACCCCTACCATTTCACTAAAAAACTGTCAAAAATGTTAAAAACGACAAGAGACAGTTTTTGACAATTCCTTTGTTTAAATGCTTCTTCTTTCTTCTTTCTTCTATCTTCTATCTTCCTTCATCTTCTTCTTCTTCTAGTTCTTCTGGTTCTTCCTCCGGTGTTCTCGTCCAGCATCTCCTCCGCGGCGTCTTCTTCCCTTCTTCTCCTCGGGCCGCTCTGCATCCATGGCATGGAGGGAGGCTCCCGCTCTTCTCTTCATCTTCTTCTCTTGTCAGAACAGTCTGACAGCAAAATGACATTTCAAAGGAAAAAAAGTCTTTTTAAACTACTCGCGGCTAGACACGGGAAACATGCGCCCCTTTACAGGCATACTATAGACACCCCCCAGCTATGAAATGTAAAGGGATATTACACTTTTATTGTTTCACTTTAAGCATTATTAAAATCACTGCTCCCGAAATAACGGCCATTTTTAAAACTTTTTTTTTGCATTAATCCATGTCCCCTGGGGCAGGACCCAGGTCCCCAAACACTTTTTATGACAATACCATGCATATAAGCCTTTAAAATTAGCACTTTTGATTTCTCCCATAGACTTTTAAAGGGTGTTCCGCGGCATTCGAATTTGCCGCGAACACCCCAAATTGTTCGCTGTTCGGCGAACTTGCGAACAGCCCATGTTCGAGTCGAACATGAGTTTGACTCGAGGGGAAAACAGGAGAAACAGAGAATTTCTCTAGAGTGGGTCAACAAAGAACACTAATGTGATTACAAAACCAGCTTTATTAATTACCAAAAAATAAATCAATTAATAGTACAAAAGGTGAAAAATTAGCAATATGGGCAGACGGTTACCACAAACCAATTAAAAATTGGACAACGTTGTCACAGGGGATATTAAAAACAAATGGGAGCCGCGGCTACACACCCACTCATACACATCATGCACACTGTGTAATGAGGTATAGTAAAAATAAGGATAGTCCTGCACAATAGGAGTGGCGATTGGTGGAGGGTATTCCTATTAAAGACTATCCAGTTGGGCAGGAACAGTCCTATACCATTATTATTGAGGTGATGTAAATGGGTGGATGATCTGACAACCGATAAATCATAAAGTATGGACCATAGATGGAGCGATCTCTCGAGGGATCATTGCACTCAGTGATTGTTTAAACCACAGCTGGTAAGTAGATTGCAGACGCTTCCCAGGTTGCAGCAAGCAAGATTGTAGAGTCATCTACATAGGCAGCAAGGTAAATGTCCATGGAGACAGCATTAAAGGAGACATAGAGAAAAACTGACATACGTTTTTTAAAAGTGCTGAGTAGAGTGGAAGGATCTCACTAACCGCACTGTATCCGTCGTCAGGCTGTAATGGTCCTTGGTGTTGAAGTCTCTCTGTGGACAGATGCTTCTGTATGGCTCACTAAGAGTGTGGATTGGTAAGGAACCGTCCCTTACTGTGGGGCCGCTGAAGCGCCGTTGCTGTAGTATGGTGCGTGGCTGCAGGGAAAAGCTGACATCAGCTGTTGGATCAGCTGTTGGGTCCGTGTGAGGGTCGGTCAGATCAAATTGCGCGCGGCTCCCAAGGATGTGCTGACGTCACACCACTGACGCGTTTCACCAGCCAATGGACGCTGGTTTCCTCAGAGCTAGGAGGGGTCAAGTGTGGTGAGCTTAAATAGATAGTACAGGGTGCAAATGCTGCTTATATCCACTAGATGTCAACCATAGCCCCTCAGTGTAAGTCATTCAGCAAGCAAAACATACACTCTAATTACATGATTAGAATAATGATATTAAGTATTTACGGGATAACTTTGATAATTTTAGAAACCAGCCGTGGAAAGAGTGAATTATTAAAAATAATATTTAAAATAGGGATTTTACCCCCGAATTTAAAGAAAATTGATTATGTTTCTAGAAAGGGTTGTAAACTGCATTCGGTGTTTAACCCCTTAGGAGCTAAAGAGACTAAATAGTATGTCCACATTTTCTCCTTTTGCAGGAGTATAGTGTCAAAATCGCCCATTCTAGGGGGCAGATTGAGCACATAGATCCCTTTAACTGTAAGGCCTGCTGGGTTGCTATCATGGAATTTTGCAAAGTGTACTGGGATAGGTCTAAAATCATCCTTATTCTTTGTTTTATTCCTAATGCCACTGATGTGTTCACTGATCCTAATTCGGAGTTGACGTTTGGTTTTTCCTATGTAATTTTTATTGCAAGGACACGTGAGCATATAAATGACACGTGTCGTTGAACAATTAATAAATTGTTTGATTCGATAGTCATTGCCACCCCTTGGGTCAGCGAACACATCAGTATGATGTACATATTTGCATATGTTGCAGTGTCCACATGCGTGCATGCCTGGAGGGGGTTTTTTCTTGGTAAGCCAGTTTTTGTTGATCGTTCTAGTATACTCTGAATGAACCAGAGCATCTCCCAAATTACGTGCCCTTTTGGCCGTAAGTAGTGGTCTAGGGCTAATTATGTCAGTAATGAGGGGTGCCGATTTAGGAATATGCCAGTGTCTGTTTAGGATCTCCTGGACTTTAGTCCATTGCGAGCCAAACCTAGTGATGATTCTGGGAAAGTCACAATGTGATTGGTCCGTTTCTTGGGGGTTCTTCTGTGTGGTTAGGAGGTCCTCACGTTTGGTTTTAAGTGCATTATTTTTAGCTTTTTTAAGAGAATTATGTGAGTACCCTCTTTTCCTGAATCTTTTTTACATCTCATGTGCTTCAGTTAGGAATTGGTCCTCCTCCGAGCAGTTTCGCCTGATCCTTAAAAATTGTCCCGTGGGTATTCCCCTGATCAGTGACTTTGGATGATGACTCTGTGCTAGGAGGAGGGTATTAGCTGCTGTTTCCTTTCTGAAGGTACTTGTTGCTATCTTGTTTCCACATCTAGTGATTTGTAAGTCAAGGAATGAGAGGGCATCAGCAGAATAGGAATAGGTTAGATGAATATTCCTTTCATTATTATTTAATTGGGACAAAAATTCCAAAAGTTGTTCTACTGTGCCCTCCCATACCACGAGTACGTCGTCGATGTACCTTAACCACAGCGTGCAGTGGTCAAGGTACATCGAGGACTTGTAAACGACCTCCTCCTCCCAAAGTCCTAGATGGAGACAGGCATAGGAAGGGGCCCAAGGGGCACCCATACTGGTACCTCTAATTTGTTGGTAGAACCTCCCAAGAAACTGAAAGAAATTATTGCCCAACATGAATTCCAATAGTTCTATAATGAATTCATTATGGGCTCCAAGCAATGGATAATGGGTGTCCAAAAAGGTTTTGGTAGCTTGGATGCCCCACTGGTGGGGAATCGATGTGTATAGACTTTCCACATCTATCCCCACCAGTAGGGCCTTAGGAGACAGGGTGAAGTTGGATAATTTTAAGAGTATATCTCTACTGTCACGAACAAATGAAAGTAGTTCGGTTACCATGTCTTTGATCATCGAGTCCACAAATCTACCCACTCTTTCAAGGGGACCCTTGATAGCTGAAACAATAGGTCTCCCTGGGGGGTTGGTTAAAGATTTATGCAATTTGGGGATTATATAGAATGTAGGGATTGTTATGTTGTCTACTTTGAGGTATAGATATTCCTTTTTAGTGAGTAAGCCTGTTTCCATAGCTAGTTTTAATTTAGTATTCAAAGTGTCAACAAGGGCAGGGAAGGAGGTCCCAGTCAGTTTTTTATAGGTCGAGTTGTCACTCAGCAATCTAAGTACTTCATCCTCATAGATTTTTTTGCTGAGTAGGACCACATTACCGCCCTTATTACTTCTTTTAATCACCAAATTAGGGGCTTTCTGTAATTCCCGTAATGCTTTTCGTTCAGGGCCATTTAGGTTGTTAGATCCCAACCATTTCCAATTAATCTTTCCAAGATCATGTTTAACCTGATCGAGGAATAGTTGAAGCCATTTATGCTTGGATAAAGTTGGCATTTTAGTGGACTTGATTCTCAAATTAGATTTCCTTCTAATTGGGTGACTAGTTTCAGTTTCCGAATCACTATTAGTGTTTTCCTCCAAAAGAGATATTAGATTATTAATGGCCTCTCTTTCCTCTTTGTCTAGATTGGATTCTGGGGTAGATGTATTTTCGGGGTCTTTTTGGTGCCAGAGTTTAAAGAGGACTTTTCTAAGGAATAAATTAATATCCTTAAACACTTCAAATTCATTCATGGGCGCAGTGGGGGAAAAGGATAATCCCTTTTGGAGAAGTGCAATATGGTTGGAATCCAATTGGAAGTCAGATAGATTAATTATACTCATGTCCATAGAGGCTGAGTTAAGAGTATTATTTAATGTCTTTTCTGACTCCTTAATCTCCCACTGCGCCGATTCTGAGTTGTGTTTCGGTCCCCTCCTCTTCCTTCTGTGTTTCCTCTTCCTACTCCCCTGGGATGACTCTTTTCCGCTGATTGTTTTGGGCAATCCACTACTATATTGCCCTGGAGTTCCTCTAAAAGTGACAGATTTTTTAGAAATTTCTTTGTCTGGGTCACTGTCTGAAGAGGAACCAGTTCTATTCCTACTAGTGCGTTGTGGGCGTCTGGAATTTCTTGAGGAAGATCTACTTCTATTTGGCAAAGTAGGGTTAAAAATATCTCCCGCCTCCCAATCAATGATGTTTTGTCTAAATTTTTCTTGTTTGGTATGTTTAAGATTTTTTGTATTCCACTCTACTCAGCACTTTTAAAAAAACGTATGTCAGTTTTTCTCTATGTCTCCTTTAATGCAGTCTCCATGGACATTTACCTTGCTGCCTATGTAGATGACTCTACAATCTTGCTTGCTGCAACCTGGGAAGCGTCTGCAATCTACTTACCAGCTGTGGTTTAAACAATCACTGAGTGCAATGATCCCTTGAGAGATCGCTCCATCTATGGTCCATACTTTATGATTTATCGGTTGTCAGATCATCCACCCATTTACATCACCTCAATAATAATGGTATAGGACTGTTCCTGCCCAACTGGATAGTCTTTAATAGGAATACCCTCCACCAATCGCCACTCCTATTGTGCAGGACTATCCTTATTTTTACTATACCTCATTACACAGTGTGCATGATGTGTATGAGTGGGTGTGTAGCCGCGGCTCCCATTTGTTTTTAATATCCCCTGTGACAACGTTGTCCAATTTTTAATTGGTTTGTGGTAACCGTCTGCCCATATTGCTAATTTTTCACCTTTTGTACTATTAATTGATTTATTTTTTGGTAATTAATAAAGCTGGTTTTGTAATCACATTAGTGTTCTTTGTTGACCCACTCTAGAGAAATTCTCTGTTTCTCCTGTTTTCCCCATATGTCTAAAAGGGCAACTTGAACTGCATCCAGGCTTTTACCTGTATGAGTGGTTTATACTTACCGGCTGAAATTGGCCACCATCGTTAATATTTACTGGTTGATCCGGGCAAAACTTCTGTTTTTTGTCTGAGTTTGACTCGAACTCGAAGCTCATCCCTAGTTATTTGAACACAGCGTCAGCCACTTGCTCCTTGATGATGCCCAGCCATTACTGGATTCAAATATTGGTTCTGAGGTTGAGGATGACAGGAACATGAGCCTAGAGAGAGGGAGGAACACTGGTAGACAAATTGGCATTCATGTTCCCCAAGCCACAGTGTATTGTTCCCCAAGCCACAGTTGTCTCCAGTGGTAATGATGAAGATGGAGGATATGGAGATGATGATGATGATGAGGTCACTGATGCGACTTGGGTGCCAGATGGAGCAGAGGAAGAAATTGAAGGTGAGGCAGCACAACCACAAGGAGGCCGACATCAAGAAAGAGTAGAGAGCAGCCACCCTATTCCATCACATTCTGCAGCTGTTATCTCCCGGTCCACTCCCCAAAGCTCAGCAAATCTGCAGCAGTGTTGCTATCTGCAAACTATGTTTCAGGCACATCAAACGTGGAAAAACGCCAACCATTTGGGTACCACATGCTTAAATAGGCATTTAACATCCAACCACTCAGCCCGCTGGCAAAAGCGCCTAAAAGCCACACAAATCGGGCACAAATCTGTCACTCCTCCTCCTCCTTACCCACTTCGGTCTGCCCCTGCTATACCGAGTCATTACCTCTCAGTAGCCTCCACTGACAGGGATGATGGTATAGCACAGGGTGTCCCAGGTCCTCGCAGCACACCACCAGCTGTAGACTGTAGCAAGCAAAATTCCCTGACCCATCTGCTGCAGCGGGAAAAAAAATACAGTCCCTGCTACCCACATGCCCAACGTCTAAATGCAAGCTTGTCAATGCTGTTGGCTCTCCAACTTCTGCCTTTCAGCCTGGTGGATTCTGCCCCCTTCCGTGAATTCGCCCAATATGCTGTACCACAATGGCAGGTTCCCAGTCGCTACTTCTTTTCACTTAAGGCCGTTCCATCTCTCTACCATTATGTGGAAGGGAATGTTCTGGCATCATTGGACAAGGCAGTCAGCCATAAAATTCACCTTACTGCTGACACATGGTCCAGCAAGCATGGGGAGGGACAATATATTTCGTTCACAGCACACTGGGTAACGCTGCTTGCAAATCGAAAGGATGCAGGACAGGCTTGGCTTGGTGCTTCAGCTTGTTGTGCCCCCACATCTCCATACAGCTGCTGGTGATGATGCCAGACTTGTGAGCTCTACTCCCTCCTCCTCCTCCGCCACCTCCATGCCCTCCTCTGCATAATTGTCCTATGAACATCGGGTACCTCTAAGCGTTCAAAGGGCTATTTCATGAGTCAGGCTAAAAGGTGCCATGCAGTGCTTCATCTGGTGTGTTTAGGGGACAGGAACCACACCGGAGCAGAGATTCTTGCAGCTCTGCAGGGACAGGCCCAGAGGTGGTTCACACCATGCCAGCTGGAGCCAGGAATGGTGGTGTGCGATAATGGATCAAACCTCCTGTCCGCCCTTAGACAGGGAAAGATGACACAGGTGCCATGCCTGACACTTGTCCTCAATTTGGTGGTGCAGCGTTTCCTAAATACGTACCCAGGGTTTCAAGATGTGCTAAAGCTGACCAGAAGAGTCTGTAGCCATTTCAGGCGGTCATGCACAGCCAGTGCTTAGTTGGCTAAAATTCAGCGGGAATTCCACCTGCCCATAAACCGCCTGATTTGTGACATGCCCACCAGGTGGAACTCGACTTTGACAATGCTGCAGCGACTATACATGCAGCAGAGGGCCGTCAACAAGTACCTCTGTGAGTACTGCATAATGACAGGCTCAGGCCGCCTCTGCTTTTTTTCCCTATGCCAATGGCTGAGCATTAAGGATGCATGCAATGTATTTTCACCATTTGAGGAGGCCACAAAGATGGTGAGCCATAACAGTGCATGCATCAGTGACACAATCCCTGTTGTGTTACTGCTGGAGCAGACTCTGTGTGGCATTATGGACAGGGCACTGGAGGCAGAGCATCAGGAGGAAGAGGAGGACTTTCCTCTCAAGGCCCACTTTATCCAGACACCATCATTCCTAGGTCACAGAACACACAGGAGGAGAGAGGGGAGGAGGATGAGGAGGGGGGTTCTGGCACTTTCATAGGCTTCAATGGAGAGGAAGGCATGTGTCAATCTGTAAGCGATGGCTTTCCAACCCCAGGACCCTTGGGAGTAGTACATGGCTAGGAAGTTCCAGATGCTGTCATCCTGAGTGACCCCGAGGAGTCTGCTTCTCAAGCCTCGCAAATTTGAGGCAGGATTAAAGGGGAAGCTTCTTTGAGCCCCCCAACAATGACTGTGCCCTGGGCCGCTTTCCCTTCTGCCCCCCTGTAAAGACTGCTCTGCACATCATAAGAAGCTCACAGTGTGAAGTGAAATCAGAGGAAGCCGTTTCAGTCGAGGAGAGGAGCCGGTACAAGTGGGCAAGACTGAAGGGAAGGCTGGAGGTCAGATTTAGAGTTTAGTGTATGGATAAAGTTAGACTTTAATATAGCATCTTCTTTTCAGATATCTAATTCTGAACGTTCCTGGTTGTGTGTCAGCATTTCATTTTGTAATACAAAGGAAAAAAATGACAAAAAATAAATAATAGAAACCACAAGGAGAGTTCTCGGGAAAGGATCTCAATATTTCTGGTATTATAGAAGACGGGGTGGCGGGGGGGGGGGAGTATGGATTTTCCATGGACTCTCCATTGATCTACGTGCTTGTACACCTGTCATTTGACTCCCTCCAGTATGATCCAACATGGCCATAAAACCAAGAGTGACTTAAAATAAACATTATAGCAACAGTGGAGTTAATGATGGATAAATATTGATTTATTGATCGGACATTCCGGCTCTCATAGATGGCTTCATCATCGTGGAAAATGTATTTGTTCTGTATGTTCGGAGTATGGCGTTTGTTGTAAATTGTGAAGAAAATCACTGAATGCTTCAGTATCTTAAACATCACATTTTATTTATACATTGTAAACATTGTATTATAAATGATTGTATTACTCATTCATACAATAGCCCTTTGTTTAAAAAAAAAAATGTCGTTCATTTTCTTTCTGCAGATAAAATACAGAGCTGATCTCATCGTCTCCGGTCAAAACTTGTCTGTAAGATGTATAGGAAATACTGAGTGATTGAAGAAAACATATGACACAGATAATGAGAACCAGATGACAATTTAATTTATTTTACTACAAAGTAGGAAAAATATAGTCATACAAGGAAACAAAAATAACCTAAAATAGTTAAATTGACCACTTTAGCCCCGGAAGATTTGGCTGCTCAATGACGAGGCCATTTTTTGCGATTCAGCACTGGGTCGCTTTAACTGACAATTGCGCGGTCGTGCAATGCTGTACCCACACAAAAAATTTTTTTCCCACAAATAAAGCTTTCTTTTGGTGGTATTTGATCACCTCTGCGGTTTTTATTTTTTGCGTTATAAACAGGAAAAGAGTGACAATTTTGAAAAAAAAACACAATATTTTTTACTTTTTGCTATAATAAATATCCCCAATTTTTATTAAAAAAAGCGATTTTTTTCCTCAGTTTAGGCCGATATGTATTTTTCTACAGGAATAACAAAACAGTGGTGTGAAAATCACAAAACTCAAGTAATCTATAAGTCCATATGGTTACACTGTTTTGACTACATAAGAAGACCTAGTCCATCACGTTGGCCACTTCTGAGGACTGCTTTTTTGGAGTAATTCCCTGAACGGATGGACCATCTTCTACTTTGATCTTGATTACAGGCGTAAAGGTTCCATACATTGGTGTTTACACAACAAGCCTTGTTGACTCATTGAGCATATGCCCATTTGAGTCCCTGCACTCCGGTAAACCTTCACACAACCGGTGGTGGTTCCATTGTTGTCTTTCCATTCAACACTCACGGCACGTAGAATACCTTTTCCTGCTATAGAGTTTATTTTTCCTCACTATCTACGTATGGACTATTCTATTCACGTTTTATCAACTTCTATATGACAGCATATGAACTTATAGATTTTTGTGATTTTCACACCACTTTTCACTGTTTTGTTATTCCTTTTTTAATTTTTGTGGTTACACACCATATATACATTGGCTTCTATACACATGAGTTTGTAGTAGTGTACATTTTTTAAGAGCTGCACATAATTTTATCTTTATATTTACATTGGCTTGAGATATAACTTTCCTTGTTTTGCCATTCTTCTTTAAAGTCCCCTGCTGACACCCCAGCTTGGTTACAGATTAACGTCATAATTTGTTTTAATAGTCTCATGCCATATAGTCCGCTATTACCAGCAGTGCAAACCTGAGGGCCTTGACCTTGAAATGTCATGAAAGCATATTTACGACTTTGTGTGCCGGGGGGGGGGGGGGCACACACACACACAATACTTGTAGCTTACATAGATGCTTCACAATAACCTGTACAGCAAATATTTAACCTCTACCAAATTGCCAACATAGGAAACTGTGACAAAGAATTGCAACATGTTTTTACATTCCTGTAAGTCCTTACTGCTGTCCACAGTGCAAAATTAGTTTACTCTGACCACTATTCCCTATTTTGCCATTCTCCTGGAAAGTCCTCTGCTGACACCCCAGATTACAGATTACACTTTTTCCCATTAGCTTCATAATTTGTCATAATAGTCACACATTTTATAGTCCGCAGTTACCAGCAGTGCAAACCTGAGGGCTGTAACCTTGAAATGTCATGAAGGAAAATCCATACTGCCTTGCCAGGGTTCCTGGCACTGGCTTCTTAGACCTTGTGCTTCAGGGAGCCCACAATGCTTTTAGGTAACACAGGTTGTCCACAGTAACCTATACAGCAAAAATTGAACTTTAACAAATTCTCTAAATAGCAAATTGTGACGAAGAATTGCAACATAGTTACAGTTCTGGTAAGTCAATTGTTGCCGCTGTCCATGGTGCTGAATCAGTGTTCCCTGACCAGTTGTTCTGAATGATAACTTTCTTTGTTATGCCATTCTCCTTGAAAGCCCCCTGATGACTCTCTAATTTGGTTACAGATTACACATTTTCCTATTAGCTTCATAATTTGTCTTAATAGTGTTAGTCCGATGTTACCAGCAGTGCAAACTTGAGGGTTGTGACCTTGAAATGTCATGAAGGAATATCCATACTTTCTTGCCAGGGTTCATGACACCAGATTGTCCACCATAACCTACACAGCAAAAATGGAGCCTTACCAAATTCTCTAAATAGCAAATTGTGACAAAGAATTGCTACATAGTTTTTAACTCCTGGTGAGCCAATTGTTGCCATTGTCCATGGCACTGAATTAGTTTACCCTGACCAGAATATCCATACTTCCTTGCCAGGGTTCCTGGCACCAGCTTCTTAGACCTTGTGCCTCAGGGGGCTCACAATACCTGTAGGCAATGTCCACAACCTATACAGCAAAAAAAAGAACTTTACTAAATTCTCTAAATAGCAAATTCATTTGTTGCCATGGTGCTGAATTAGCTTATCTTGGCCAGTTGGTCTGAATCATAACACTCTATTTTGCCATTCTGCTTAAAAGCTCTCTGTCGACACCCCAGCTTGGTTACAAGTTAGTTATTTTTCTATTAACTTCATAATTTATCCTAAAAGTCATCTTCCTGTCAGTCCGCTGTTACCAGCCGTGCAAACCTGAGGGATGTGACCTTGAATTGTCATGAAAGAAAATCCACACTTCCTTGCCTGGACTAAGAGCATGCAGTCCTTAGACTTTGGTTCTGTGGGGGACCCACAATACGTGTAGGAAACACAGAGAGTACCAAAAAGCCTGTACTCCCAATAGCCTGTACAGAAGATACTGAAACCTCCACAATTCTCTAAATAGTAAACTTTGATAAATAGTTGCAACATATACACTATATTACCAAAAGTATTGGGACTTCTGCCTTTACACGTCCATAAACCTAATGGCATCCCAGTCTTAGTCCGTAGGGTTCAATATTGAGTTAGCCCACCCTTTGCAGCTATAACAGCTTTAACTCTTCTGGGAAGGCTGTCCACAATATTTAGGAGTGTGTCTATGGGAATGTTTGACCATTCTTCCAGAAGTGCATTTGCGAGGTCTGGCATTGATGTGGACGAGAAGGCCTTGCTCGCAGTCTCCACTCTAAAGGTGTTCTACGTAGGTTGAGGTCAGGACTTTGTGCAGGCCAGTCAAGTTCCTCCACCCCAAACTTGCTCATCCATGTCTTTATGGACCTTGCTTTGTGCACTGGTCCAAATCATTTTGTGGAGTGGGGGGGGGGGGATTATGGTGTGGGAGTTGCTTTTCTCAGGGTGTCGGGCTTGGCCCCTCAGTTCCAGTGAAGGGAACTCTTAAATTGTCAGCATACCAAGATATTTTGGACAATTTCAGGATCCCAACTTTGTGGGAATAGTTTGGGGATGGTCCCTTCATGTTCCAACATGACTGCACACCAGTGCACGAAGCAACGTCCATAAAGACATGGATGAGCGAGTTTGGGGTGGGGCAAATTGACTGGCCTGCACAGAGTCCTGACCTCAACCCGATAGAACACCTTTGGGATGAATTGGAACGGAGACTGCGAGCCAGGCCTTCTCGTCCAACATCAGCGTTTGACCTCACAAATGCTCTTCTGGAAGAATGGTCAAACATTCCCATAGACACACTCCTAAACCTTGTGGACGGCCTTCCCAGAAGAGTTGAAGCTGTTATAGCAGCAAAGGGTGGGCCAGCTCAATATGGAACCCTACGGACTAAGACTGGGATGCCATTAGGTTCATGTGCGAGTAAAGGCAAGTGTCCCAATACTTTCGGTAACATAGTGTATATGTTGCAACTATTTATCAAAAATTACTATTTAGAGAATTGTAGATGTTTCAGTATCTGCTGTACAGGCTATTGGGTGTACAGGCTGTGTGGAACTATTTTGGTAATATAGTGTAGTTATAAATGCTGGTCATTTGTTTCCGCTGTCCAGGGTACTGAATGAGTTGGAATGGCAGCAGAGCTTCCGGTGAGGGTCATACCTGAGAGAACATCAGGGGTTGGGAGAGAGGTGTGTCTGGAGAGAGGTTTTGAATGGTTAGTACAGGATTGAAGCACCATGGAAGAACTTCTTCCTAGGTGAAACTGGGTAGAAAATTGGACCTCGACTGAAGTACTGTATGGTGACCTCTCCAAAAAAGAATCATTTGTTGGATCACCCATCACTTTGCAGCCAGAGGATTCACAGGATAAATACACCAATAAATCAGCACTATCAAGATCAAATAACTAAATATCAGTGCTATACTAAATCATCATCAAACCATTTATATATGTTTCATACATCTATTCTGTGCAATAATAAGTATTATGTTATAAATGCACAATATAAATAATCACAATAGTGCCTATAATTCATAAATGTTTCAGTGAAAAGCAGGATCGAATTTCCATACACCAACAATCATTGTGTAATCACTCAAAATATATGACAGGTCATAAAAAGTCCATTAACCGCTTGCCAACCAGCCGCCGTCATTATACTGCGGCAGTTTGGCACGGCTGCCCGAATCTCCGTAGATGTAAGTAGGCCACTTTAAGAGCGATAGGGGGGCGTGCGCATGACGCCAGAGCCGATGCTCGTGGTCGGCGACAGCGATTTCCGCCGGCAACCCGCGATCGCTCCTCAGAGAGCCAGAACGGGGATCTGCTAATTTAAACAGACAGATCCCCATTCTGACAGGGGAGTAGAGAGAGATCTGCTGTTCCTATTGATCAGAAACAGCGATCTGTCTCCTCCTCCAGTCAGTACACTCCCCCACAGTTAGAAACACTTTCCTAGGGAAGACTTAACCCTTTGATCACCTCCTAGTGTTAACTGCTTCCCTGCCAGTGACATTTATACAGTAATCAGTGGCTACTTTTAGCTCTGATCGCTGTATAAATATCACTGGTCCCAAAAAAGTGTCAAAAGTGTCCAATCTGTTTGCCGCAATGTGGCAGTCCCGCTAAAAATGGCAGATAAAAATGCCATAAATCTATTCCCTTCTTTGTAGGTGCTATAACTTTTGTGCAAACCAATCAATATACGCTTATTGCGATTTTTTTTTACCAAAAATATGTAGAAGAATACATATTGGCCTAAACTGATGAAGAAATTCTTTTTTTTTTTTTTTTTTTTTTTTTGGATTTTTATTATAGCAAAAAGTAAAAAATATTGGTGTTTTTCCAAAATTGTCGATCTTTTTTTGTTTATAGCGCAAAATTCAGAACCGCAAAAAAGAAAGCTCTATTTGTGGGAAAAAAAAGAAATTTTGTTTGGGTACAATGTCGCACTACCGCACAATTGTCAGTTGAAACGACGCAGTGCCGAATCGCAAAAAATGGCCTGATCATTATGGGGGCAAATACTTACGGTCCTTAAGTGGTTAATCAATGTATCCACCACATGCTACTACTCCTTCTTCCCTTAGGGCCCATTCACATCACCTGAGGTTAAGGAAATGCACTGCCCTCTGTAAGAGGCACATGGGTGCCTCTGATTGTTAATGGCGCCGCAAATGCATCTAGCAAATGCATGCGGTTTGGTGCAGCGCGATTCTAATGCTGCGTCCACACGATCGGATTTTCGGACAACAAATGTTCGATGTGAGCTTGTTGTCGGAAATTCCAAGCGTGGCTGGCTATTGAACTTCATTTTTCTCGGCTCGTCGTACGTGTTGTACGTCACCGCGTTCTTGAATTTCCGACATTTGTGTGACCGCGTGTATGCAAGACAAGTTTGAGACAACATCCGTCAGAAATAAATCCCAGGATTTCTTTGCCGGAATGTCCGATCGTGTGTGTACGCAGCATTAGAGTCACACCTGATGCACATTTGACAGCCCACTGAAATGAATGGGCTGTTTTGAACACACGGGAACAAGCAGAATAGCGCACCACATTGTGTTGTGAACTGGCCCTTAATCCTTCATTTCTGTGACTACTTATTTCTTATTTCCAAAATTGTCATATAACGTCTGATATTTTTAGCACCACCAGCACCCCTCTTCTTCCAGTTCCCCTTCTGGTTAGATCTTTACTATTTCAACCCTCTGCGCAACATTAAAGATAAAAAGAGACAATCACTATTTAAATAATAAAATTGCACTCACATAAGAGCAGCAAAGACAAAATCCCTTATGATAAAATGCTGGCACTTAAAATATCACTCCCTCTCTTGTTTACTTCAATGACATCATCTAACGAGTAGGAGTGGGCTTCATTATCCTTTCACACATTTTTTGTATATATATATATATATATATATACACGAATACATATATCCTGGCCAATCAGGAAGCCGGTTTTGAGACCCGTTTCCTGATTGGCCGAAAGGAGAAGTGATCCTATTGGCCTAAGAGGAGGAGGGAGAAGACGTCACGTAGGGAAATCCGCGCCGCTCACCGCCCGGAGCACTACCCGCAAGATGGGGTGCGGGGCCTCGACTATTGACTGACCGACCTGGGGGGGGTGCCGCCCGTGACCCCTGTGACCCGTCCGACTGACGGGGGGGGTAAGCTCTGACAGAGATGGACATGGAGCTTACACAGGGATTGGACTCAGACAAATGGGTGGATAGGTGGAGAAGTGCGGCGATAGAATCAATAGGTTGGCGCGGGTGTGCATTCATGAGCACTATGCTTTGTTATGACTCGGGAAGGTGACAGATTTCCTTTAAAGATATATTAGGAACTCATATATTTCCTAATTGGTTTTTCAATTACCAAAACCTGAATCCTTCAACTCAAATATAAAATACTTTGACTGGGTGGCTTGCAGTTCTCCTCCTCCCTCTGGGTTTCTGCATAAGGAGAGAAGGGCAGAAACTGCCCCAAGATCGGACTATAAAGGCAACTTTGGACGAGAGATATAAAAAAATACATTTTATTGATAACAATTCATAAGGCAATAGAACAAAAAAAAGTAAGAAAGAGTTAAAAATATCATTATCATATAATGGATGGGAGTATATGGCATCAACGTGTTTCGCTGTTTTGCTTCATCAGGACACATTCAGGGGTTGTTGGAGAGAGTGGGTCTCAATATCTAAAATAAAACATATGAATAAGACTTTGTGCAATAATCACATATATGTATAAAAAAAGCATGTAAAAAACATGAGATGTCAGCACATCCGGATAACATGCATCGCAGAAATATAGCTACTTTCACTGGGAAATCCATCAAGCATCAAATGACACCATAAATAATGTCCAAATACACATGACCAAAGGTAAGCTGGAATGATTTGTATAACAATGCATATTACCATCATGTATTTGATGTAGTGATATTTTAATGCAGTCACACTGACAGGCATTGTAGATTTGAAGGTCGGGATGTCAGCTGGTCATAGAGCAGAATAATTTAGGAGAGTGCCCCTGGACTTGAAGCTATTGCTGGCCCCTCATTATATGCACATCAGTTATTTGCAGGCTTCAGGCCTTCCTGACCACCTCTACAGATGTCTGCTGGCCTTCCAGGGGGGCAGGTCTCCGCTGAGCTGCCAGCGCCGGCCCTGGGGACTTCCCCACCAACTGGTGTCGTGAGGTCTGCTCTCCATCCCGCTCTTTGTGCCATCTCTCTCTCCGTCTCCTCTGCCAACGCCACTGGCACAGAGCTGTAATTGTGTTACAATGGATATTTAAACAGACAAATGCATGCAGCTCGTGTCTCGTTAAGGCCTCCGTGTGCTCCCATCCCTGGCAGGCCTGCTTACAGATGCATCTGAACACAGAGAGTTCACCACCTGTGGAGTGGCCCCAAAAGAATGTGAATATTAAGTTGTGC